>NW_010269932.1:0-58458 GCF_000690775.1 Eurypyga helias
ATTCCATGATTCTGTGATTCATTCTGTGTCAAGTACTACTAGTTGCTTGTGAGCAAGTTACTGTAGTGGTAGTTCACTAGTAAAAATTTGTGCACCTTGGACATAGCTGCTTCTCTTTTGTTTTTGACAGCCTTCAAAAACTCTTACATTCCAGTAGAAAACTGTCTCTTCAGGTCCTTAATTTTGTTCATTCATTCCAGGTAAGGAGCAATAATCCAGATATAAATAATTTTGTATGGTCTGTCCCTTTTTGCCCTCCTACTTGCCGTTCTTGGGTGTCTGGAAACACTTGGTTTGTTTTATTTGCTTTTTCTTTAAATAGTAACCTTATTAAGAGCACTAGCAATCTCAGATTCTACTGGTAGCAAAAAATGAGCACTCCCCTATTTTCTAGCATTATTTAATACTTGTCCCAACTACTGTGGTTGCATCTTGTATGTAATTAGTTTAATTGGTTTTTATGGGACTTGCACAGCAAAATTTTTCTTCACTCCTGCTGTTGTAGCACAGCTGCTCTGCTGGTTACTTGTTTATTCCTTAGATATGTTAGGGAGATTTACAGCAAACTGTGGATTTGCTTATCTTCTGGGATTTTATTTGCATCTCAAGTCAATGGTATTCCCTTAGGAAAAAACAAAATACATCAACATGAATTTCATACGTTACTTTTTGCACATGTCCTAAGATCCTCAGGAACTTGGCCTTGAATGAGTATAAATATGTAAAACTCCATACTCTGGGAGGGTGTTTTTTTTTTTTTTAAGAGCGTATCTAGGGGTCTTGTGTAGACAGCAAGCGGGAATGTCAGGTCTGCAGCCAGCTGGAATTCTGCATGGAAGTGTATGCTTGCAAGCCATGTCCACATGGAATGTGGCATCTGCTTAGCTGCTTATGTCTTATGATACTTTTACTGAAAATATGGAATTTTACAGAAGGTAAGGAACTTGCAGGTTACTTACCCAGGTAGTGTTATAAATTAGATGACCCTGAAACCGCTTCCTCATGAGAACTTGCAGATTCCCAGTAGGTTAGGAGCCATGAAACCATCTGTCAGGCAGTCTCAAGCGACTCCTGTCCTAATCTCTCAGATTTTATCTCTGAGATACAGATCATCATGAAAAACATATAGAGTAAATAAAGGAAGGTGCTGAAGTGTTTGTTTTAAACTGAGAAACCCAAACTTCTGGGAAATGAAACTACTCAAAATAGGGTCAAATCAGTGCTTCTAACTATATGCATAGCTCTTAGCACAGTATGGGATAAATAGCAGTAGCATAGCTGTCCTGAAGACTTCATAGCTTTGTTCATTTTGCCAGCTCTTTCCTTCAGTTTTAAGCCTCGGGCTTCCCTGAAGGTTCCTTGGAAGCCAAATAACACATGCACAGATGCAGCTGAGGCAACTTTATACTTATTTCATGCTTTCCTTTGTTTATTCTGTTTTTACTTCCATAAAGACTTGGTATTTATTGGTTTAAAGTTACACACTTCAGAAACACTGTGTATTTGCAGATCAGATTAGCCTGTCGTATTCTACCTGTTAAATCCTTAATTATTTGTCTTGGGTTTTAAGATGCTCTTTTTTCTTCCTTTTGCTTTTAGGAAGGTATTTCCACGCTGGATCAGCTCCATGATGCTGGCTCTTCAAGTTCACTTTTGCAGCCTATTTCTGCAGATACGGGTGTTCCACTTCCTGCCAAGAATCTCATGTTCAAAGAGGGTGTATTGTCTGAATGGAACGGATGGTCCCCTTCCTCAGTTTTGTTCAACCACGCCTAAGGAACAGGTCAAATAGGGATTCTCATGCATTGATCACTAAATGCCTTTCTTCTCTTATGGTTAATTCCTAGTGCCAACCACTAAGAAGTGTACCGCTGCTGCAGCATAACCCACGTAAAGTTGTGTTACAAAAATGTGTTGTGTTGCAGTATTGGGGAAGTGCTTAAACCGTCTAGAACTTGTTACTCCTTACTGCATATCTTGCTGCAACAGAGAGCTTTTTAGCTGTCAGCACTATTTTTATCTAGAGACAATCTTTCTTTTATAACTAAACACGTCCTTTCTAGGCCGTCTGATGATTGTTAAATTTCTATGCTGTCACCACAAAATTGCAATAGTAGTTTTCTATGTTCGTTACTCAGACATATATTCTGTTTAGTTTTTTACTGTATTACTGAAAATCTTTCTGTATAAAGGTAAGAGATTTGGCTCTTCCTCTGAAAGCTCAGTGATACCTACTGTTTTAAAAAAAGTATCACGGTGATATGGGGCATTAAGAATTGTTGAGTTCTGTAGCTCAGCTTAACACTGGGGCCTTGAAAATCAGTACAGTGGGAAGAGATTCGGTACTTGCAGGAAGGCTGAGTTAGTGCAGACTCAAAAGGCCTGCTGATGACTTGAGGCCGCTTTGAAGTCGCGTGGTGGACTTTCATCTCTGGCAGAATCCGATGGAGGTGTGGAATTATGGAAGGGCTGAAGTGATCAGATCTGTTCCTGGGGTTCTTCATAATAATGGATTCATCTTGCTCTTTGTACGAAACCAGGAGTGTCTGAGATTTGATCATACTGGGAATTAGTCCCTCATTGTTCTTTGAAGCTGGTGACAATTGCTATGGGAAAACTCCCGATGTCATAAATTGAGTTTAAGATAACTAGGTCTGTCCTGTTGATTAATGTTTGAAAGAACAGAGCTCTTGAATTTTTACACGTGACCGTCATTAGCAAAGGAAGATAACAGCAGAGGATGTGTAGGCAGACACTTCCATGAACCTGTTTTCTTTGAACCATTAGCTGCTGATTATGACAAACTTTTAACAGTGAGCTGTTCCATCTAAAATCATGTTCTGGCGCTATTTGTTGGGGATGATTGTGTAGCATGATTTTGTTCATATTAGGCAGTAACAACTTTTTGCCAGCTTAAAACAAAGTCTGTCTCATTTAACACTCAAGGAGAACAAGAGAAGTAAAATGTTGAGACTTCTAAGCCAGCTGTGTAAAGTACTCTGCCAACTCTTCTTTACTGGAACTGCCTTGTTTTAAATAGTCATAATTAAAAATGAGACTTAACTGTCCTGTCATTAATAGTCAACAGTATGTAATGGACCAAGATTCTGTGGCATAGATGATGCCGAACAACAGGAAGGAGAAAACCCGCATCATTTGGATTTGTGTCCTGTCTGGCTGTAAGAAAAGACAGAAGTTTGAAAACGACAAACATACCATGATAGGATAATGCAGCAGCTTCAGTTACAACTGTGAAAATTCCATTCTTTTCCTTTGCTTTATATACATTCCTGAAGTGTAAGTGTGGAACTTGTGCTCTAAGGAACTGGAAGTCTGTCATACTTCAGTTTGCTCAAGGCTGCATTCTTACTTCTGTTTTGTTTTTGTATTATGCCAACAGCAGCTGAATCTGGTATTCTGCATATAGCACAGAACTGGATTATCTATATGAAGTTGATCACTTACACTACAGTGACTTTTGTACTGGATGTGCATACTCTCCATAGCGGTTTTTTTTCTAAGTTGCCTTATTTCCTTCAAAAGAAATTAAAGAAAAATTGGATGTCAATCTGCTAGAAGTGTCAGAGGAAACATTTACCGTGAGAGTTGTTTTGTGGTGACTAAGCCAGTATATAGCACTGTACAGGAACTAAGCAGTAGACGATGGCTTACACCGTCGATACTAGAGATGTTACTTTAAGTGCTGCAGTGAGCTGTAGTAGGTGAGCTAGTTTGGCATATCGTATCGAATTTTGCCATGCACTGTCTATACTAGTATGTAAAGTGATGGTAGCGCAAGCTGTGTGGGAGTTTGAAAAGCAGTGACCATTTTTTGTTTCACTGCATATTCTTGTGTTCCTAAGTGCAGGGTACCCTTTGTTATTAGGTTGTCTAAAGTAATGTTTCTAAGTAAAAGTAGCCTGCTCTTCAGAGTTGTTTAATACCCATAAATCTTACAGTTAATGGTGAGAATTCCAGAGAAGTTGCAGTTTTTTAGAACTCAAGCCACTCTAATTAGGTGCTTCGACACTAGTTTAGGAGCTTAAATGTTCAAGTTTACTGAATAGATTGCAACCAAAGAAGTCCATAAATTACCTGAAACTCGACTACAGCTCCAGTGCTTGGGATGGTCCAGGGGCTTTACTCAAAGTATGTGATTTGTGTTTTAAATATAGTGTAAAAAAACAAAGAGATCTGAAAGATCGTCATACCAAAAGAATCTATTTTATATTGTATTGCAAATAAAGACGATTAAATCCATTTCTTTTCTTCAGGTAGTTTTATTGACAGTGGGGGGAAGAAATCACATGCGTTACATGTTGTAAAGCTGTTCTAAGTTTCTGTCTTCAGCAAGATTTTTAACTTGCAGAAGAGAGGTTGGCTTGTGCTCTGGCACAACCCAAGTAGTGTTCAGTCTAGATAGATTTATCTGAAGATGTTCAGGAGCCAACTGGAAAGTGGGCTATGTTTGTTTTTTCGTTTTTTGATCATGATTTATTATTTCACAGTTCTTTTTTTTTCCTCTTGCATCACTGTTCTCAAATCTTTCATTCTTGTGCAGTGTTTCAAATGGTCTGTATTTTGAAGGTTTTGAAGTATGACTAACTGAAATACAGTTGCACTCCTCTGGTGTGACATTGTTAATATTCTACATTGAATTGTACACCGTATGTGTTCAGTTAAATTATTGGCACATGTAACGAATGTTTACAAATAAACTGTGGTGTAGGTCAAACCATGTGCTGAATCCTTCACATGTGGTAGTTCTCTTGGGCACAGCACTAAAACGTCACTCTCGCCATAGTGCCCAAGATGACCGAACGTCATCAAAGTACCCTTCCTGTATGCATGCAATTCTGCAGAAAGGCCATTTTACCAACAGAAAGCCCTTACTGTAGTCTTCTCCATACCATGTACCTAATCCCGAAGAGAAAGGGAAAGTACAAGAGGAGGATGTATGCTCGGTCTCCTCTTTCAGCCACAGTCTAAGCCTGTAGTGTTTGATGTTGTGTGTTTGAAGGCACTTGTGCATGTGGGGTCTGTTTTCTTTTCGACTGAAGAGGTTTTGGACTGGGAACTTGGAAGAAATGAGACCAAAATAGTCATTTGTTTGTTTCTTTAATGTAATCCAGGCCCAGGATTCATCTTAGAGGTGTAACTGCGGTGTCTGACTGATTACAGTATGAAGAAGAAATGGATCTGGATGGTGAAAGAAACCTAATAACCTCCTCCTTGGGTTTGAACCTTCCTTTAGTCTAGGTTTCTCAGATGTTCTTGAGGATGTGTATGTAACTACCTTTTTTTTTTTTTCTCCTCCTTCCCCTTGACCGCAAGTCCTCTTGCTCCTCTTGAATACTCTAAATGCATGACTTCAGCTTTGTCATCGTAACAGAGCTCAAGGCTCCTTTTGGATGGCAGATGAAATGCGTCGAGCTCAAGGCTCCTTTTGGATGGCAGATGAAATGCGTCTGGTTTTATTGTTCAGCACTTAAAGCCATTATGAATCCCCCCATCCCCTGGAACAAAGCCAGGCTTTTCTAACACCTCTTGAAGAGGGCATTGGGTGGCTTCAGTGATCAAGATCACTTGCTTAGGAAACGCCTTCTGGTGAGCTGGGAGTGGGCAGGCTTTAGGAACTGAGCTGAGCTCAGAGACATAAAGTGCTTCTGGGGCTGCAGTGAGGCGTGCAGCTTCAGACACGCGGGTTCCGGTTTGCAGGTAGCTCCTTGTATCCTTGATTCTTTGGGTAAGTGGTTCTGCACAGCTTCACAAAAACGAATCAGAAGCATCGCTGTGCGAATAGGATGGTGGAGGCATTAGTTTATGGCAGCTTTAATGAATACTGGTGTTGGATTCCTGCAAACTGTTGGAGACAATTTGTTTAATTGCTGCCCCTTTACGTTACGGCTCTATGTGCTGTATCTTTAGGCTCCCCCTCTCCATCCTTTTCTTTCCTTTCCACCCTCCCAACCACTCAAATTTGGAACTGTCATTCCAAGTCCAAGCAGAACTGAGAGAATCTGAAAATAGGTGCACAGGTGACCCATGTTTTTTCCTAATATCTTTCTGCACTACAGCGATATAATTTGTTACAAATGCTTATTTGTTGAGGATTTTTTCCCCTGCAAAAGATATAAGGAAAAGTGTGGGTTTAGTTGTTGGTTTTTTATAATTTTTATTTATTTATTTTTTATTTTTATTTTTTCTTCCCTTTCCTTCTGCTTTTGCAATTGAGACACTCAAGTAGTGGAGCAAGACGCGCAGAGGTGTTCTGCAGCTTCCATCCATGGAGATTTTTGAAAACAGACCGGATAAAGCCCTGAGCAGCTTCACCTGATCTCATGGCTGACCTCGCTCTACGCAGAAGGTTGGACTGCAGACCGCCCGAGCTCATTTTCAGACTCCATTATTCTATACTCCTGGTTATAAAACGCATGAAGTGATTTCATACGCTTGTTTTTAAGTAGGGCAGGGTCTAACACTAGACAAAATTCAAATTGTGGGTTTGGGGAATGCTAGTATAGCAGGCTGTCCAGCCAGTAATACAGCACAACTTTTACAAACCCATATGATGAATTGCAGCCGGACTACCAGCATTAGACCAGCTTCATGAGTGTGGTGGTGGTGGTACCAGCTGCTTGGAGTCAGTGACAGGAAAACTTCAGAGCAACAAGCCTGGGGTAGAGGTCCAGGGCAGCAGTGGCGTGCTGAGGACTGAAGCCTTGGGGGAGGAGAGGGTGGAGGGAGGTGAGGAGGATCAAATGCTGCGGAGCAGGAGGGTGGTGCTGCTGGAACAGTAGCAAGGAGGTGGGTGGCTGCATCAGCTTGATGTGCTTCCAGGTTCTGTCATCCTTGCTGGTGCCCAGTGTGGGGGGGTTTACCGTCTTCCCTCCTCCAGCAGCACTGAATGGCTTCTGTGGCCTCAGGCTCAGGGTGTGAGTTCTGTGAGAAACCTGCAACACTGCTTTAGCTGTGGCTGCCTAGCAGTAGGGAGTTTTTCTTTGTGTCCCTGTTATGTAGGTCAGTGCAGGAAGGCTTTTTGGAGGTTACTGGGCAGCTAACCCGATTTCCTAACCATGGGGGCTGCTGCTTTTCTATTGACTTCTCTGTCCTATTGTCTTAGGGTTTTTCCTCCCCCCTTCACGTGGAAGAGGGAAAAGCTAATGAACTGCCTGCATCCTTTCTTTCTTCAAGTCGTGTGCCTGTAGGAAACATCCCCAATGAAAAAAAGCACCGTGAGAGACTGTTAGGAGACCTGTTGCAAGGCTTTTATAGGCTGTTCTGTTGTGTCTTCTGAGTTGCTTCTGGGTGGTATGAATAGGTGATAATATCCCTTAAGAACTGCGGTTTCTGTGTTTGTCTTGCTTCACCCTGTTTTGTTGTAAATGATAAGGGTTTAGTTGTTTGCTATTAGTGTCGTAGGACTTGAACTTCTTTTTTCCTGGGCTGTAGCTTTTGCTGGCTTTCCTTTGACACACAGAAAATCTGTCGCGTTTTCTGCGATACCCGTTTTTGTTTCCTGTGGGTTTTTGTGCTGTGGCTGCGCCACGCATCCCCCTTGGCCGCTTTACGCTGCGCTTGTCA
This sequence comes from Eurypyga helias, assembly GCF_000690775.1. NCBI lineage: Eukaryota > Metazoa > Chordata > Aves > Eurypygiformes > Eurypygidae > Eurypyga > Eurypyga helias. The sequence continues at coordinate 7,585 of NW_010269932.1, forward strand.
CTCGTGCAGAACCTCACCTTGAAGGTCTGCTTGCCTTTCCTGGTACTAATAACGTTCACGTGGGTTTTCCCTTTTCTAAGGCCTTTGACAAGTTCAGAGCTATCTTTCATTGCAGTTATTGCATGAATTTGGGGTGGGGGAGGAAGAGCTCTGTTTATTCTGTTTTCCATCACAACGTGCATGGGCTTTTACCCCAGCCACGAGTCTGCTGCTTATGCCATCTGTGTGAAGGGTGGCGTTGCATACGTCGACAGCTCTAAATTTCTGTGAGTTGTCTGGGCCAAGAACTGTTGAGTTCAGACCCAGGTTCTGACTGAATGATTTAGCGAGGCACTGTCTTGTCGTTTCTTCAGTTTGGAAGTGTGCTGCTTCAAAAGCTGCGGGACAGTAGGGTCCCCAGCCCTAGAACGAGGGAGGTTTAGGAACAACAGGCAGAATGAAGTCAGTCGTCGGTTATCAATGTCCCGTGTGCCCCAAACCTGCAGGGGCTGAGAAGCTGCTCTGCAGTGTGTGTAGCCTGTGGCACATACAACACGTGTATCAGCCGCGAGGTTTAGCGAGCAGAGTTTTGACCCAGCGTTGTTGACTCAAAAGTGTCGTTGGGATAGAAGGAATATATTCAGTTGGGGAACAGAAACAGAAATGGAAAGAAGCTCATGGTGAGAAGGGTGAAGGAATAATAGTCTAAAAAAAGTCTTGGGAGAAGGGGAGGAGTGCCTGTCTGACCTGTTATATCCTAGAGCTTACTCTTGCAGAGGGGAGAAATGGAAATGAACCTCTTAATTACAAGTCCTAAGGGACCATTCTTATGCACCCCTCCACCCACCCAAAAAAAAAAAAAATCTAGGAAAGAAGTTAGACACAGAAATGAGAGGTTCTAAGCATGTTAGCAGGGAGTAGAAATAGAATTGGAAAAGTACTGTCATGGTTTAGTTTTTCAGCTCCCTGAACTCCTTCCAACAGTCCATGTGAACTGGCCTGGACTGCATTTCCACTCTGTGGACGAAAACAAAACACGTTTGAAAATGGGGGTTGAGGTACTACTCCAATAGTTTTTAAAATTCAGTCAGGTCAGACAGTAGCTGTCGTACTCTGAAATCATACGCTTCTTTAACTGGACTGAACAGTGAGTGAGGCAGTAGGACTTAGCAGGCTGAGGTTTCCAGGCACACAAATGTCCTGCCCTGTAGGTGTCAGCACCTCTCCTGTTCTTATGTTGGCTTCCAGCAACAGCATCGGGAATAAACAGTGCATTTCCTGGGGGGGTTTTTTGTTCGAAGTGTTCTTGAGGTGGCTGTTCTTTGCGAGTGAAACTCTACTGAACTAAGGCAATTTTATGTAATTAACAGATAGAGCGCTGCTCACTTGATAAGGAGACCTCAGAAAATAGGCTTGGTTAAAATGTTACTTGCGGAATACCGCACAGCTGTTTATAAAGCTATCTAAATAATAGGACTAAGCCTTTGGCAAATATTGATAGGACGAATGACATCAGTTGTAATGGACTTGTTGATTCCGTAAGCATCACGATCCACGACGCCGTCTCAGGGTGCCTGAGTCAGCCTCCTCGCCTGGACAGCGCCGGAGGGCTGAAGCGAGACAGACCCCGATCGATCAGCTTGTGCCAGGGGAGGTGCCTGTGTGATGCTGCATGCCGACACCTCCTCTGCACACAATATGAACTTGCACTTTAGACCGGCAAAATTGGAACTGATTAGGAACTTTTTACAAGCAGTCCTGGATAGTGTGCTGAAAGGGGACTTCATGGGACTGAGATGTCTGCTTGTGTGCAAAGGACCCTTTTACCCTGCGGCAAAGATGTCTGCAGGGCATTCAACCCCTGCTCTGAACCAGGTGTGGCATTACTCAGAGGTGGTATGCTCTTCTTTGCTGTAAATAGTATAATTCATATAAATAGCTGTATATTATGGAAAGAAACTGTAGCCCACAATTAGGAAAAACAAATCGGCATCACCTGTAGAAGAATTGTTTGTAGTCTTTGCTCTGAGTTGGGCAGAACAGCTGCTTCGTTTACCAAAGGAAAAATCTACATAATTCTTTTTAGGATGCAGGACAAACTGTTACTGTTTTAATAAACTGATGTTGAACTCCCAGCCAGCGGTACCACTGTCCTGCTGATACTAGAGAACTACCAATTGCTGCCTGCAAGAGAGAGTTTTAATAGGATGCAAAAACAGCAGGCAGGGCTTCTCCAAGAGAGAGCAGTCTTGCATTTGAAAAACGACACTGTCTATTGCAGAGAAGTGCTGTTGTGTCTGCTCCTCCTAGGTTAGGAGTCAGAGCAGCTTCCCAGAAGCTCTGGATCTTGGAGAAATGTATTTCTGTTTTTCTGAACAGGCCCTCTCCCTTTCCCTGTTCCTGGCTGGATCTCCATCTGCAGAGCATGGATGAGCTTCTTGTGAAGGTGTTAACTTTCTGACTGCAGCTCCTGGCTTGGCTTCTTGTTTTTACTTCCTCTTTCTGAGTGCTTACAGGGCAGAAGCGGCTTCTCGCTGTGTGCTGGTGCGGTGCCTGCAGCAGTGCTCCCTCGCTGTCCACCGAGGACCCCGGGAGGTAGTGGCATGGTGTGCCTGGCAGCCTGTGAGGCACATCCCTACCTGGCTGATTGTCAAAGGTGATGGTCTGTAGGGTTCAGACAGCCTGGCTGCCAGCCTCGGCACGTGCTTGCTTGGGGTCAGCGGGGATCCACCCACGGGGCAGAGACCATTGTCCCTTTCATAGAATCCTAGAATCACAGAACGGTTTGGATTGGAAGGGACCTTAAAGACCATCTAGTTCCCCCCCCCCTGCCATGGGCAGGGACACCTTCCACTAGACCAGGTTGCTCAAAGCCTCATCCAGCCTGGCCTTGAACACTTCCAGGGATGGGGCATCCACAGCTTCTCTGGGCAACCTGTTCCAGTGCCTCACCACCCTCTCCACGAAGAATTTCTTCCTGATATCTAATCTAAACCTCCCTGTTTTCAATTTAAACCCGTTACTCCTTGTCTTGTCACTACAGGCTCTTGTAAAAGGGCCTCTCCCAGCCCCCTTGTAGCCCCTTCAGGTCCTGGAAGGCTGCAATAAGGTCTCCCTGGAGCCTTCTCTTCTCCAGGCTGAACAAGCCCAATTCTCTCAGCCTTTCATCATAGGAGAGGTGCTCCAGCCCTCGGAGCATCTTCGTGGCCTCCTCTGGACTCGCTCCAACTGGTCTATATCCTTCTGATGTTGAGGGCTCCACAGCTGGACGCAGCACTCCAGGTGGGGTCTCACCCGAGCAGAGTACAGGGGCAGAATCCCCTCCCTCGACCTGCTGGCCACACTTCTCTGGATACAGCCCAGGGTACGGTTGGCTTTCTGGGCTGCGCTTTGTGCTTGAGAGAGCCCTGAGCCGCTACAGCAGCACAGCCCAAGCAAGCGTCCCCAAAATCAGAGTTTCATCCCTGTGTCCAAGCCCTTGGGACCATCCCACATTAGCAAAACAAGACTGGATTCCCCACCGCTCTCACAGCGGGGTGGGTGTTAGCTGGCTTCTTGCCAACCCGAGATGGTGGCGCAGTGTGATGGATTATTGTATGTCGTTGGCCCCCTGGGCTCCGGGTTATGATTTGGGCTTTTGGGGGCTAATAGTCAGACATGGTCAGGTAATATTTTGTGAGAGGAGGGAAGGGGAGAGAGGATGAAATGACTCTTAAGGTGTAGATCTTATTAGACCTTAGGAAAAAAAACTTCAAAGCTTTTAATGCTTTTAATATGTTTCTATTTCCTTGAGTAGAGAAGAATTTAGGTGGATTTCTTAAAATATTTAGATGATCAGTTTAGTTTGATTAAACAGTGTGTGTTCTGCTGCTGAAGAAAATTGCCGTGATGGAGAAAATCTCCCGTTCTGAGTCTGATTAGTCTGTGCTGAGATTAATTAGCTGTGCTGGTGAGATGACTCAGGGGAAGGAGTCAGACACTGGGGAATCTCTGGGCTCTTACTAGGGCTGTGGGGGAAGAGGAGTAGGAATAGATGGTACCATGCAACTGAGGGACTCGGAGGAATTTTATTGCTGTCGCTGCTGCATTTCCTTGCCAGGATTGCTTCTGCAGATCTTTCCATTGCATTTCCTCTGGCTCTGCTGTCAAACCCATGACTTGCTCCATGTTGCTATTCCAGCACGTAGCAGCTCTTTGGAAAGGGGTTTCCCCACAACAGCGTCGCGCTGCATCTGTCAGCTGAGGCTTCTGCCTGTACCTCTCTGCTCACCTCCCCTTCCTGCTCACAGCACCTTTACCGTGTTGGACTAGAAGGGATGGAGATGAAATGCATCCCAACCTGCTCCTGGACATCTCGGGTGGCTTCAGAAAGGTCTGTGCAGGGACCCGGGGCTGGAAGAGTCATGGGCCACTGTGCAGCCATGGCCACTGTGTGTTTAATAACCAGCAGAGAGGACTCTGGCAGAGCTACACCGTGTCTCCTGAACGTATGTACTGATGACGGAGTCTTTCAGAGCTGCAAAGTTGGGTGCAGCCATTCCATTTGGAAGGATTGCTCAGCGCATGAGAAAAGTTTAAAATGGATGTTGGCAGAAGCCTTGTGAAGTGTTAGGAGACAGGGAGGGTTACATGTGAGGAAAAAACACAGCAAGCCTTTTTTTGTTAGCACTGTGACTCCTTTTGACTCTTAGTTTGTATTTGTGTCACTGACATCAGTCCTTCCAATCGTAATCACTTTAAAGTTTAATTTTTCTGTATTGGGGTGTCGAATGGCATGCTGGGAAGAGGGTAATCATGCTTCAAAGCGGAGTTATCATTCTGGAATAGGGTTATTTCTAATCTGGGATTAGGTTTATGTGACGGTGCCCCCGTGGGGAGTTACATGGATGCTCTGCCAAAATGTTGCTTGCCCCTTCCTCTGTCCTGGTGTGGTTTTATAGGTTTCATCTGTCTTAAGTTTGCTTTGTCCTACGTTACAGTCCCCAGATTCTAAAATTAGGAGCTAATTTTAATAGCAAGCTTCAAACTGCCAATCAAACTTCACTTGCCATGAGGACTCGCTGCCACCACCTCTCACAGGAGGTGGGTGCTGTAAGGCGTCTCTGTTGCTGCACGTGCAGCGGAGGGAGCCCGGTTGAATTAGCTGCCTGCTTGCTGTCCTGGGGATGTTTGGCATGGCCGGTGCTTGCTGGGTCCTTGGGCCGGCTGTGCTGAGCCCCCTTCTGCCAGGGTTAAGCTGCGAGAAAGCTGCTAGCTTTAATCAGGCTTGTCTTAAGTCTTTGTGATTTCCCCGGGAGGTTCAGTTTCCTTCCCTCCGAGGAGAGGGCAGTGCATCGGGGGGGCCGGGCTGGAAGGCTTAGCAGCACGGCTGAGCACCCTGACCTATTTAATGTGCCATCCAACACGCTTAACACGCGGCTCATCGGGACTAGCTGGGGTTAGGGACATCTCCAGCCTGAGGACAACTGGCAGGTGACTGGAGGGATCTGGCACCCTGTTGTTCAGCTGCTCTTGTACTGCCTGGCTCCGAGAAGCCATCACAGTGCTGGGGAAGGAACAGCACTGCCCTTGGCAGGTGCTTTCTCATTTCACCACCCTCGACCGATGCTGCATTTTAATGTAGCTGTGCACTTCCCCGTTACGATTGTGGAAGGCAGTGCAGAGGTCTGGGTGCTTGAGATGCAGCTTGTTACCCTAATCTTTCTCCATCTCTCATGTTAACTGTGAGGTACAGTGAGGTGAAAGGAACTGGAGAATGCTTGGCTTTGGATATTTAGAAACTGGAGGGGTTCAGTGGTGGTGAGGGGAACAGATTTAGTGGCTGTCCCTGGGATGCCTTCAGTCCCACACATACAGACCAGCAGGAGAAACCACCCGTAGCTCTCTGCGTCCATCCCTGATCTAGATGCTGACATTTCTTTAGGTAATGAATACAGTCACCAGGATCCCAGTAGGCTTTTTCTCTCCTCCAAACAAATCTAAATTTCCATGTAATGATGAATCCATCATGCTAACTACAGCTGTGGGGAAGGAGTTAGCCCTGCCTGCCAGCAACTTACCTGCATTGCTGAGGCACAGGTCAGCCCCAGGAAGAACTTATTTCTGCTGCAGATCTGTATTTAATCACAGTAGCAGTTCTAGGCTTTATTATTATAATAATAAAACAGGCACAGGCGCTCTCTGTTAACTCGAATTGCTGTGCCTGTCACACATGGGCTCGAGGCTTCAGTGCTCAGGGGCTTCTCAGGCTGTGTGCCGCTGCCCATGGATGGGTGGTGTGAAGAGCGGGCTCAGGGCAGAGGGAGATTGCAGTGTGCGGGGAGGAGGAAAGTTCTTAAACCAAAATGAATTAAGGTCTTCTGAGGTTTGGGACATCTTATTAATACTTAAAAATAGAGTTCCTAGCTCTGAAAATTACAGGATCATGCTGTGTATCAAGTCATTTTGCTGCAGGCTTATCTTTGCTCTAAGTGGGACAGGAGAGGGTGACTGTGACTGCATCATGCCGTTTTATTTGTAAATAAAAACAGGTATTCTACTAGGGACTTTGGTATAAACAGTATAGTAAAATATTATATAATAAAATATATAATAATAATAATAATGAGAAGAGACTTCGCTACAAGGTCTGCATTTCTGAGGAATTATGACAAGGTCAGGAAGGTCTTGCAGGTGGCACTAGATGTTTGTGTGGTAGATGCAGAACACAGTGTTGATGCTGTAGAAGTGATGGAGCCCTCTTCCCCTCGACTTACCCCTTCCCTGGGTTACTGCCAGCGCTCTTGCCAGGGCTCGAGTCAGCAAAAGGTCAAATGCAGGTGAACGGAGGGACATGCCCCAGGAGATGGTCCAGCTTTGCGCTGCAACTGTACTGGGCTGTGTCTAAAAAGCAACGAGTCCCAAAGGGAAGAATTTGCTATAGGTTTGCAAACTTGACTGAACTTACACTTTAATGCCAAGAAAGCTACTGGAAGGTTGTTCTGCATCCTGCATAGCAGGGACAGCCCCGTCGTTGCCTGCTGCTGCTGAAACGTAGGGGTCTAACAGATAATTATCTATGAGGCTGGTAGGGAAGGTGTGTGTAACGTGAATATATAGTGCTGCATATATGTTCTTGCTTCTGTACCCTCCTTCCCTGCTCTGGAATGTGTCCCCTGTCAAATGCCTCTGGAGGAAATGCTCTCAGACTGCTGAGTTTCTACATGTGAAATGCAGAAAAGCCTCCTACCTTATCGCCCTGTCAGAGACCCTCCCTGGGGGAGCCACATCATCTGTTCCTGTTATATACTTTCAAGACACAGATCTTAAATATTTAAATTCATAGCAAAAATTCATCTTTGTCCCACTGGTAAGTTCATTATAACTCCTATACTGAAATATTGAAGAGCAAAGAAGAAACCGGAGGTGTTAATGAATAGCTTGGAGCCATTTAAAATCTAAATCTGGTAATCCTGTGAAAACAGCTCAATTTCCTGTGCTAGATGCCGCCTCATTTCAAGGCAGATGATACCAAATTCTCATGAAGTGACTAAAATTAGCCAAAGTGATCATGGTTCCATGTGCTACTGGAGACGCAGAATTCAATTGTCCAGCCACCATGAGCCTTCCCAACATAAAAAAAAAAAAAAAATCTTAAAATATGAAAAAAATTATGTTGAAGGATTATTGCCTGTGATTGTAGAATTGGTGATTTATGCTCAAATCAGGGGCCGGGACTAGGTTTTTTAAAACATGAATGTGATAGTTGGGTGTAGTCACATGGTTTGGGGAGGAAACCCTGAAGTTCTTACTCTCTGTGGCACCAAGACAACTTTCTGAGTCTCTGTCACTTTCAGGAATAAAAAATGGTTGTTTCTCTCACGAACAGCAAAGATGACCAAACATCAGTTTCACAGCCCAGATCCTTCTAATTTCAAAGAAAGCAAATTATTTTAAGGAAACGGAGAACTGATTTTTGCCAGAGGTGCTAACCTTTTCTTCCCCACATCCCTCAGAACTTTCTCTTGCAAATTCTTTAAATACTTTGCACAGTCAATTAAAATTTGTTCTTACAATAACTTATGATGGTTCAGCCTGGTGCAGCGGAACACAGATGTGGGCATTTTGCTAAGTGAGTGTAGTGGCATGAAACATGGGATTGTGCTTGGTTTGAAGGTCACGTGTGTGAGTGAATGCAGGCGACGCTTGCCGCGTATGATGCTGGCTGCCTGCAGCGCGATGTAAAACCTGTGAGTAAAAGGCTGCTGGTCTGATTTTTGCTTGATTTAGAGTGTTGCTCCTTTATGAAAAACCATTTTGGGCCACGAGCTGAAGGCTGAAGGAGGGGAAGGGTGCTGCTGGGCATGGCAATATGCACGGCCGTGCCCCAGTGTCTTTTTGCACAGCAGATTCCTGAGAACTTTTGATTGTGGTTAGTGAAATTACAGTCTATGCTATGGTCTGCTCTGAGCTGAGCTGGTGTAACACAAACATCTTGGGCAAACCCAGGCGTCTCTGGCAAATGCAAGCAGAAGATCAGGCACCAGCGATGCTGTGAACACCGTGTGTGATATTCTGCTCTGATGTGGCAGCAAGTAACCACAGAGGTAGCAGAAATCCTGTCAGAAACGTGCTGGGGTTTTGTGGTTGTTCAAGACTCATGCATGATGTCTTTTCCGCATCAGGTGCCAAATTTACCCTTATCCACGTTGCAGTGGTGAAGAAGGGCAGACCTGTGAAGTTCCTGAGTGGTGCAGTTGAGATGTCTGTGTTCTACTGATGATGAAGGAAGAAACAAGTGAAGATGCCAACAAGTCTGCGTGACATTCTTAAAACGGCGGGTCAGGGAGATGCCCTTTGAGTTGGGGTTCTCCAGGATGAACAGCAGTGAGGGCGCATGAAGCGGGTCTGAAACACTCGTCTCAATATGGGATGGAGGGTACGAGATTCACAAACGATCTTTTGTCATTGTAATCTGCAAGTATACCATAGTCTCTGCAGACTTCAGCTGAACTTCATGGCATTTTCCTGTTATATTTAATGTTTGATTTTTTTAAACTGTAAATATTTAACTGCCCAGTGTGATTTTTATGAACCGGCTGCCCTGGACTCAAGTTGATATTTTCATCAGACTATTCTGATGGCAAACTAATGAGAATTAGAACTCAAACCAAATATACACTGCAAAGTCATACTATAACAATTTATATCTTTAAAACTTATTAGACTGTTGTAGACAGAGTGTTTTATAATGGTTTGAATGTTGATTTTATGCACAGGAACGTTAACTGGTATTATCTGTGTTAGCCTCTTTGGGATGGAGTTGTACTTCTAAGAATGGGAACAGTAATGCAGAAAAGGATTGGAAGTTTTAGTATTCGCCTGAAAAAGGAGTAGTATTTCAGTGACTGTCCACCCCATGGTGTTTAATCCCTGCCTAACACTTGCTGTCCATAAAGCTTTGGCTCTGATGTTGGTGCTGTAGTTCTCTACAAAGTATTTAAGAGCTGTACAGGTTGCTGGCATATCTGTAAATGGATTTTACTTATCTGCTTAGAAGAGGTTGAAAAGTCACTGAATTAGACTCGGGAAGAGTTATTCCTAGTTTTACAGATCATTTGAGCGTGACACTCGCTTTTTCCAAGAAGACAACTACCTGACATGAAAACTTTTAAGAATAAAGTAGTTTTTGTATCTTGAACAACAAAAAACCACACATCCAAGTAATATTTTTTTGACACAAAACTTTTAAACTTTGAGAAATGTATTGAGTTGCAATTGCAGGTCAAGATGGCAGCTGCCTGGGGTGTTTGAAGCAGATCTTCAAGGCTGAAAACGCAGAAATGTGTTTGGGAACCTGAGTTACAGGTCTGTTGGCAATAGTGATACTGTTGTATTTGCTTCCCCTGAGCACTGAGGTGAGAACGACTGTTTTCAGCACAGAGGTTTTGTGAAGTATATTTACCTAACTGAATATCACATCTCGAGCGATTATATGGAAGAGACAGGCCGGTGTGCCAGCTCTGTTAAACCTTGCTCACAGTGTGGGCTGAGCTACTGCAGTACCAGGCTCCTGCCCACTCGGACGTCAGCCCTGGGAAATGGTTGATTAACCCATCCCCATGCAGGGTGGTCTGTCTGACGTAGCGTATTTCGTGGCCAACATTGTTGTGGCTGTAGAGGAAAGAACGCAGCCCTGTCTTTGTCCCAGATGTCGCATGCAGGCAGAAGCAAGGCATGGGGGAGATGGGGAGGGCAGCTGACACTGTTTGCAGCAGGGATGGGGCTGCTCTTTTGCTCAGACAGTACAGGCAGAGACGGAAAATGCTCCTCTGTAGGAAATAATATTCTGTGTTTTGTATTCCTCCTGTGGGGTTGCCACGTGCTGTTCCTCAACTCCTGCTTTGAGCTCAGTTCCAGCCTGCACATGCCGTAAACCTTGGTGTAATCTGCAGCAAGTCTGGGCTGCTGCCTGCCTTTGGCAAAGATGAGAAAAAACCAACTTTTCTGGTGGGTTTTGGAGTAAAACACACATTTTATCGTCCAAGACGTGCATGGCCTCTTGCTTGTGTTACATGGTATATGCCATTTGGATACTTTTAGTGTCCTCAAATGACAAAGAAGCTATGGGTGAGACAGCATCACATATATGTGTGTTTTCTAGTCTGTGTTTAATTGTGTTTTCTCCTTCATAATCCCTCACTATAGGGAATTTTGGCTGAAGAGGTCTTGTAGGAGAAATACAGTTGAGACTCTTTGTGCCTAGGAGTGTCAGATGTTTCATTTCAGGGTGCCGAGGGCCCTTTGGAAACAAAAGTCACTTCAAAGTCTTCGTTTGAACATATTTTATTCTGAAATAGGTAAACTTTCAGTCATCTCAAACTCTGAAAAGGAATAATTTTTACATCTTCACGGCTGGCTACAGAGGAGATTGAGCTGCTGGGCTGTGCACAGCTTCTGCTGTGCCACGTACCTCTTGCAGGTGTGCTCCGTGGGCTCTGCTTTTGTCAACCCTTCCTTGGGATGAATGCAGACAGCAGGAAAAAAATGAATTGCCTGTATTCTGCTGCTCAGATTTATCTAGAGATTTCACCCTCACTTGATTAAAAAATTTGCAAACCAATCTGCAGCCCTGTGCAAGGATTAGGAGAGCAAAAAGATTCATGCCTGCACCAAACTCTAATTTGTTTTTTATCACTCACTTTAAAGAATACAGATAAGTGGTATTTTCTAGAGAAATGGAGTTAATATTTTTTGACACAAGGCATAAACCAAAATTGAACTGAAAATTTTTGAGGCAATTTATCTAAGAAAGGGAAAAAAAAAAGTTTTACCTCTGATTATTTACAGGGGTATGTTATGGTTTATGATCGCCCCTGAAAGAATCTTCATAATATTATTTAAGAATTCAGGCTGCGGTGTTACCCCATTTCCTTCCCGATGCAAACGAGCCAGTTAAAGCTGAAGACTAGAGCTGCCACACTCTATTTAAATGGCGTATTTTGGACCAATCGTTTACCTGTTGAAAAAAATGTAAAAGAAAAGGGCTTTTTTGCTGAACTATTTGCTGATTTAATTTAAATATATCCCACTGTGAAATATTTTGCCTGCATTTAAATTTGAAATGTTAAAAAAAAAAAAAGTAATGCTAAAGTAGGCACTTCATTCAATTCCAGACTAATCAAGGTGTTATTTTTCATTTCACCAGCAGAACACAACTGGTCATCTCCTTTTGGTTGGTGACACAACAGGTGACAGCCGTGAGGCTGCTGTGTGTTCCCTGGCATCCAATGGAGATCAGGGCTGGCTGCCCCCCCAGGGTGAGTCCTGGTGAGTCTCCAGGCGCAAACACGTGTTCCTGCATGGATCTGTAGAAGTCGCTGCTTTTTAAGGGAAGAGGAACTGCGTAACATGTGGGGCAAATTTCCTCTTCTCCAGAGCCTTTTGGTTCACACTGCACCATGGGGGCATCCTTGCTGGTAGGGATGCCCGGCCAGGGCCACCGCTGTGCTCCATCCCACCGGCACCCCCGTGGTGCCCTTGCCGGATGGATCAGCAGCCACAAACCACCATCAGCTGGTGTAAGCTGGTTGTGGAGGCAAAGTACTGAAGTGAGATTATCACTGTATATGTCAGTAGGCTTTCTGTTGGGGTGATGTAAAGGGCAGAAAGGTTTTTAACTCCAGGTAGTCGCTATTTTCTTGACCTGCTGAGCAGCAGTGCTGTGTCTGTGTGACATCTGGCTGACACCTGGAACAATGGTACTTTGGATTAAGGAGTAAAGATCTGGCTGAAAATAGAAGGGCAGGAGTGAGGGGGTGTCCTAATTACAGTGGTCCTTACCAGCCTCTTAGGACCGACTCATTTATCAGCTGCACCATCGAGTCAATTTTATACATGGCTTTGCGGTGCTCAAATAATTATTTTTATTTTTGAGGAAAAGAGCAGAGAACTGTATCATCACACTGAAGTGAAGAAGTATTTATTTCCTAATTGTTCTGAAGGCAAGACTGTGAAAAACTCCAAGGTTAGGGTGGTAACCACAATAGTGAGCTCAGCAGGAGCAACCCAGGTAATGTGATCTGTAACAATGAAAGAGGCAAAACATCTTTCAGTGCACCAGATTAATTCGAAAAATAGCTTCTAAATTCCTGTGTCTGTCAGTTTCAAATACAGCCGTGTTTGCATAGCACAGTTTGAAAAGGGTCTTTTGGCAATGAATAAGCGTATTTCTCAATAGGCACACAAAATAAACTGTGGCCTGTCTTTCTGTCAAATATTTTGTTGAACGGATGTTGTTGGGAATGTGCCCTGCTCTCCTCTTGTTGATACCAAGGGTTTGTCATTGCAAACTAGAGGACAAAACAGTTTGATGTTTCTGAAGATGGGGGAAAAATGCACAGGTGTGTTACTGAGTGCTGGTTGCAGGAGAGTTTTATCTCATTGTTAGCCAAAATGGAGATGATATTCTTGATATATACTTGAATCAGGGTAAAAAGCTACACAAACAACACTTAACTTGATGCTGCAGTCATAGAATCATAGAATGGTTAGGGTTGGAAGGGCCTCCAAAGACCATCTAGTTCCACCCCCCCTGCCATGGGCAGGGACCCCTTCCACTAGACCAGGCTGCTCAAAGCCACATCCAGCCTGGCCTTGAAGACCGCCAGGGCTGGGGCATCCACAGCTTCTCTGGGCAACCTGTTCCAGTGTCTCACCACCCTCTCCATGAAGAATTTCTTCCTGATATCTAATCTAACCCTCCCTGATTTCAATTTGTACCCATTACCCCTTGTCCTGTCACTACAGGCCCTTGTAAAAAGCCCTCTCCCAGCACCCTTGTAGGCCCCCTTCAGATACTGGAAAGCTGCAATGAGGTCTTCTCGGAGCCTCCTCTTCTCCAGGCTGAACAAGCCCAACTCTTGCAGCCTTTCATCATAGGAGAGGTGCTCCAGCCCTCTGATCATCTTCGTGGCCTCCTCTGGACTCGCTCATTGTACAAGACAGGTACATAGGCATGGCCAGCTTCAGCCATGCTAACCTCTACAGGGATGCTTGCATGCCTGAGTTATTCAGGCAACTGCTGGCAAGATTCAAGGTTGAATTTATCTCAATATCATAAATTCACTGGAGCTTTTAAAAACACAAGAGACCATGTAATACTGGTCTTCAGCCAGACGTGTCATCTCTGCTCTGCCAAGGAGATCACTGTTTCTGCTGCTTTAGGAGGTAGAGAGGCTGCAGTTATTCCGGAAAGAGAGATGTGGGCAGGCGATGGTTCAAGGTCTCCCAAGCCATGGATTTGCTTTACGGGAACTGGCTGGAGTTAGATACATCTGGAGAACGGTGCTGGTGAAAATGCCCTTAAGAACCATCCCAAGAGGGAATAAAGTGCGATGGGGAAGCTCCAGCTGCCTGGGAACTGCCATCAGAAAAAATAAAGGTGGTTGTTTCTTTCTTCCAGGCAAACTGTTTTTGGAATGAGCTGACCTAAAAATGAAATAGAAACACTGACACCATCCCTCAAAGCCTTTCAGGGAGCATTTGCTCACTTTTCAGCACCTGACTGCCTGTTCTCGTGCCCTGCTGCGTACTGCCTTCCTGAGCTGCCCCAGAGCAGTGTAGCACCTGAGGGACGGGGCTGGCAGAGGTCGAAGAGAGTTTTATTTTCTGCTTTGTTCTATGTGGAGAACATGTTTGTCTGCCAGAACCAGCCCAGACTCAGCCCTGCCGAGGGCGGTGAGCCTGCAGCGGCTGCGGGCTGCAAGGTACATGGGCTGCTCTCCCTTCCTGCCCTATTAATATGCTATTATTTATATAAAGCAGAGGAACACGTTCAGGAGAAACTGGGAGAGACTCATTATTTCCTTTCTATTGTAATTTTTTCCTAAATACATAGCATCGTGACGTGTGCAGCAGGCGGGATGCAGAAGGCTCACCTTCCGGTCAGGTTTCTATCAGACAATGGTTTGAGCTGGCATTTCCCACATTTTTATGGAAATACTGTATCAGGTGTTGTCAAGGCTTTATCACAGGAAGTATCTTTGCTGTACAGGCACTCTGGGAGAAATGCCTGAAGTTTTTGGAAATAAATGTCATTTCAGATTAGTAACTGGCTTTATCCAGCCCCTGATAAGTGGGTATTTGGGTCCTGAATATATATATATATATATTATGCTCCAAGATAGGGCAATGTTTGCAGTGTGTGGTCAGAGATCTGCGTGTGTTCCTGATGTGGCAGCTCAGTTTCTGCAGCTGCAGTGGAAATGGATCTCTTTTTTTGGGGGGAAGGGGAGCGAGCAGGCGGGCTTCGGGCACTGCTTCTAATGGTTCTTTACTTGCAAAGAAACCAATTAAGGGACAAAGGATTTTGGTTATCCTTTGCAAAAAAGCATCAAGCTTTCTTCCCTCCGGCTCTGTTCTGTGTTTGTGCGAAAACATAATGACAGTTAAATGAGCTTTGCTGAATCTTTCATAAAACACATCAGCTGTGGAGAAGGCAGAGGAGTTACTAGCGTTTTCCCTGCAGGTTTACTTGCAAAGACTCCTACAAATACCGAGTTCTGCAAATCTGTGATTCCTACATGCAGTTGCTCATTTTTGCACATAGAAATGGGTGGCTGTTTTGAGAAAGAAACCTCACAGACCCTGAATTGTCTTCTATTCCTTCTAAAGTAATTTTTCAGTAAATTTTGAGAAAAATTTTGTATATATGTGACTGTTTTAAAATCCACTGTTTTATTTGATGATCAGCTAATTGATTTTAAAGGATCTGTACAGAGAAGAGGCAGGATTTTGAGGACAGGTATAAATTTCTTAATCAGCCCATTTTCTGGGCGTAAGTGGTTTGATAAACTGTCCCTGGATATGAAACCCTGCATGAGAGCAGTCCAGGTCTGTGTTTTACAGAGACTGGAAAAAGCAAAGGCTGTACATGCTCGAGTATGTGCGGAGTAACTGATGCAAAGCAATGCAGCTTTTTGTGTGTCTCATTGTTTAACAAAGGCTACAACTTGTGCAGCATGTATTTGGTGTGGAAGGTCAATTTAATGGAGGCATATTTCCCCCATTTACAAATCAAACCCTCCTAATAAACAATGTCAAATCACAGGGAGCTTAGGAAATGCTTCATCTCTCATATGCTCTTTTCTTCCCTGGATAGCGGGTGATTTTGAGGCAGCAGCTACATTTTCCTGTCTCTCTCTGACAGTCTGGACAGAGCTCCATGAACTGTTGGCTTTAACTTCTCACAGAATATTACAAAAGGAACATAGAAGTGACTTGTATAGAAAGAATCATCTCTTCTTTTACCTTTGCCTTCTGTGGCTACTGTATTTTTAGTCTGAGGCAGTGGTCAGAATGAAGACGTCAAACTTGCACTGTGAAACCAGTTCATCCTGCAGTCAGGCTGCATATTTGGTGTTTGGAGAAAGATGGGGTAGTGTATGCCATTTACAAGATCCTTTCAGCCCTTGTCTTGGGTTTAAAACTCTGGATTAAAGCCCTGGGGCCAAAATGCTCTTGTCCATTCTTTGAACTTTCCGTAGGGAAAAGATGCTGCCACAGAAAGAGCTTGGACCCGCATTTCAGCCAGCTCCGGGCAGGTGATTAAAGATCACCATCACAAAATGAGAGACAAAATTGGGGAGAGTGAGAACGAACAGGAATCTGGTCATTATAATTTTCCCTATTAAGGGTCAGGGTCCCTTGGGGCAGGTTTTGGGTAGTGCAAAGCAAAGGGCAGTCTCTGTCCCACCTTTCTCCCACTGTGTGTGGAGCACAGCCTGGGTTGGCTGTCCCTTGCTGGCACCTCCAAGGGCTTTCGGCGGTGTCCTGCCATGGGGGCACACTGACACTTCTGGTATTTCCATTTTGCACTGCTCTCTTCTGGGACTCGGTGTGGAGCTGTGGGTTGCCTCATTCATTCTCTACAGTGGGAGTTAAGTGGTCTGGGCACAATCTGTGTGACCTTACCCACTTCCTGTTTTCTTGAGCTCATTTTTTTAGTAAAATGGAGTTCTTTCTTCTACCTTGTCATTCTGTAAATTGGTTTTATACATGAGTGATATGAAAAGTGAAGCCAATGGAAAGAAGGCCATGCCAGAGGGTCTGTTTATAGGGCAGTACACTTACTGAAGCATGCCTTGTTCGCTCAGGTTTTTAAGCTTTTTGGGACAGGAACTATCCCTCTGCATACATCTGAATGAATCCTAAGATGGTGGTACCCAAATTTTGAGTGGGGTCCTTCAGGAGTGATCACTCTTGCTAGAACAGAGACAGTCATAAGCACTTAGCAGTTGCTGAGGATATTCAGGGAGATTGAAAAACCACCATCTTTCAGAGGAAGAGATTTGAATTACCAGGGAAAAAGGTGTCAAGTGCAAACATGTTGCAGGAGGTGCGGATCAGGGGCGAGGCTGGTGGGATCCACAAAGATAACTCTGCTCAGTGCTCTAGTGGACGGTGTCCCTGCCCATGGCAGGGTGGTTGGAACTAGATAATCTTTAAAGGTCCCTTCCAACCCAAACCATTCTGTGATTCTATGATGTTTGCCAGCCTTGCCATCTCTTCCTTTCTCTGTTAAGGTGAGTCCACAGAGCCAGAGAAACCACTGTCCTGGCTTTGCATATTCCAGTCTGAAGTTACACCTGAAACCATGACTGTGTAAATACACATTTGCCAAAAGCACAAGGAAAATTCTCATGACTGCAGCACTGAAATAACAATATACTTCCTCAAATTTAGCTGCATGTTTGATATTGACTCATACTGGTCTGAATACACAGTCTACAGGGATGTTGACACACCAGCCTACTTGGCAGAAACCCCATGTTATAGCCCAATTTTGTATTTGCACCTGGCCTGCCATGTGATACTTGCTATAGGAGCTGCACCACATAATGATCTCAATGGGCTGGTAGTCGAAAGGAAGCCACAAACTGAAAAACAGCCATTGGAAGGGGAAAAACTGGGTGCCATTGGCAGCACTGTAGGTGGGAGTTTGCATTGCTTCTCCTTCCCCTTCTCTGTGCTATACCTGAATAATTTCCAGTAACTGTGTCAAATTCTCTGACCTCTTAGGACTGATTTGCATGATATGTGGGAACATTAAAAACTGCAAACCACCCAGTGGGGGAGTCCCCCTACAGGTAAGGTTCAGAGTTATTCCTTGATTTCTCAGCCTGTAGATGGTTTTACTGCACATGTGGATGGGTTTTTCCCTGCAGCCAAATCACGCTAGAAATGGAAGGGAGTATTTAAGAAAAGGCTGAGATTCTCAGGTGATGTTGCAACAGCTCAGCCTATTAAAAACAAACAAACCAACCAACCCCGTGGTACTTTGAGACTGTGATACTTTGCAAAACCTTTAATGATAAAATTAAGATAAACCTGATCATAGAAATACTTGCAAAAAAATTCTAGCATAGATCTTGTCAAAGTAATGACCTTGTGCCCTATCCACTGGGAAAAACCCTTCTAACTGGCTGCTTGGATATCAGAAAATGCAACATTTGCCCATCATTTTCTTTAACTGAATTGGGCTGGTACTGACTGAGTAGTTTTCAAGAGAGTTTATGATGAGAGCTGAACACCATCTGGGATGCCTAAATCAGGGCCAAGTTATCAGATGTTCAGAAGTGCCAGTGTGGCTATTTGTGAAGATGTTTGCAATGCCCAAAAGTTAGCATAATTGTTTGGAAAGCTTGTTGGGTTACAAATTCAATCCTGAAGCAGCTGAATCAGAAGTGGCCAGTTCAGGGGCAGTGTTGGTGTTTTCTCGCCCAGCTCAGCTGCACAGTCAGTATATGGAACAGAGGGCTGTTCGTGATGAAAGCCTTTGCCTCCCTATAAAATCAAATGAGGGGGAGAGTGTCACCTTATATTGTTAAGCACAACCACCCTTGAGAAATCCTTTTCAACCGTATTGGGAGTTATTTTAGGGGCTTTGAATTACTGGGAATTTTGGGGACTGTAGTACCTATGCTGGAGGCTGAAGAGGCTGTCTGCATCTGGCCCTCTGCTGTATTTTGGTTTCTGGAGCTGGTCTGCAATGATGGTAGGGCATCAGGAAGGGAGACTGCTACCTATAACTGCTGTAACCTCCCGTTTAAGACCTACATGCAGCTTTGAAGCCTATGTGTCTGCAAAAAATGACAGTATTTATAAGACCAATACTGTGTGTGCTTTCAGCAGAGCCACAAATATTCCTGCTAAAAAGCACATAGTAGGTGGGTTTGGGTGAAAGAAGATACTGCTGTTTGTAGGAATTACAGCATGGGATACAGAGATAACAGATTTTTGCCATGTTTGCTTCCTGGTGCTTAAAACACGGAAAGTCAGGGGAAAAAAACATAGGCTTTTTGTTTTTTTTTTTTTTTTTTTTTTTAAGGCTGTCATGTCAGGGAGTCAAAAATGTGCCCAAAGTAGCATCATGTCCACATAGCACCCGTGTCTGTGGGTGCTCAGCATGCAGGCGAGCACCCACGGTCCCAGTGCAACCACTGGGTGCAGACTTTGCCGAGCAGTCCCACGTGCTCCAGCCCATAGATTTCAGAGTGATACAACCTTTCTCCCTGGCCCTGTTGTAAAGCCGTGCTGGAATGTGGTGCTCAGAGTTTTGGGTAGCGGACAAGGGAGTTTTGTGCTTCTGGAATGGGTGAGGTGCCACAGTGCAGGCAGGTATATCCCACATAGCTGCCCGTGGATGGTGGAACCAAGCGTCCTGATGGCCACGTGGCTGCTGTGGGGCTTGGGACAGAGGCTGCTGTGGGTGCTGGAGAGTGGGGCCATTGAGGAGGACAGGGCTGTAGTGGTGTCTCTGACCATGGTTGTCTTCCACACCAGGTGTGACTCGCATCCTGCAGTTGTGACAGACACCTGTGTCTCTCTTTGCTGAGCATTTGGAAATGGAGATGTCTTCCTTTGTGGTCAGGTTGTGCTGGTGCTAATGAAGGGGTTGGCCCCTCCTAAAACCCTTGTGGTGGTGGAAGCTGAAGGTTTCCCCTTCTCAGAAAGGCTGCAGGGGAACAAGGAGCGTTCAGAGAGAACAGCTTTGATAATCCAAAGGCTATGAAGCAGCTGAGGACAACAGAGTTTTGTGACTTTTTGAAGAGAAGAAGAGATAAGGGGAGACATGGTAGAGGTCTGTAAAACCCAGATTGGCAGGGGGCAGACATCATGTTCACTGTCTCTTCCAATGCCAGGCCAACTAACAGCACTAAAAGACAGTGTCAAAACAAAAATGTTTGGCTTAGGCAAGATTTAGGCATCAGGCTTAGGCAGGCTGTGGAGCAGGTGGCACCAGGAGCTGTGTTTGACAGAGGTGCTGGGGTGAAGTGCTTTGCTCTGCACCTTCTCTACCCTCCCAATTCAGCTGCTACAGACCAAGAAAATCCAGCTCTTGGGGGGCTCAGCCCCCTTAGCAGGGTTTCTCAGGAGTATGCCCTGCCACAATTTCCCAACAGATACTCCTCTTGCCATAACTGCTGCTATCTCTACTAATTCAGTAGAAAGAAGCAGGGCTGCAGGCTTACACTTGGCAGGCTTACACTTTGCTCAGGCTGTGGCAGGGTAGAGATGGGCTACAGCCTCCCTGCTGTGCTCCAGACTCTACACCACTTTCAGTTAAGTAGCCAAGATGTTATAGGTGTGCCTCCACGGGGGTTCCTGTTCAGAAAGCAGAGTGAAAGGGGCCATCAAACTTTTATGGTAGGTTGTAGTTAATTTACATTTACATTTACTCTTCTTCCATTTCAATGCATGGAAAATGTTTCTATAGTAGCTGTGCATGATGTCTATTCCAATACTTTCACATCAATAACAATCTTCTCAGGACTGAATTTATTCATGAAAACCCAGTGACTTTCTTGGAGAAGTCTGAACTGCTAGAGAAGCCAAAGATGATAATCTGTTAACTGTGTTTAAAAAAAGTTTGCTTTAAAAACCTACTGTATTTGAGAACCTTGTCCTTTGTGCTCAAACACTTGCTCAAATTCAGAGTTTTACCCTGAATTTGTTCTGGTATATCAACGTTACATGGCCCCGCACTAAGTAGCAACAGCTGAACTATTTCATCTGTTCAACACCGTAGTTATGTATCTTATGCAAAATGCTTCTGCAGCGAGAAACTGAACAAGTGTTTCCTGCCCATCTTTGCAATTCCACTAATGATTTTAGAGGCCCTAGTGTCCCACCCATTTGTCTTTTCCAAGCATCAGTGTCCTAATTTTTGCAGCTGTGACTTGTCTGGGAGCTACTCCATGCCCTTGATCACCTCAGTCACTCTCCTCTGTGCCCTGCCAGTTTCTACTGTCTTCTCTGGCGAGGACTGCACCGAATATTAGACTGCTCAATAGTAAAACTAGATGTATAGAGTGGCATAATACTTTTTGTCACAAAATGAAGAAATGATGGATGCTTTGTCCACAAAAGGGACGCTTAGACATGACCACTGCATAAATAAAATGTCCTTGTAATAAAATCCCTCAGTGAATTTTCACAATAAACTGTTCCATTTATCTCTTTCCCCTCTTCTTTTGAAGCGTATGAGAACCTCTGCCAGCTTTACATCTGCCTGGGTGGAGCCCTTTTTCTCATTGCCTCTTTTCCCAGTTCTGTCCAGCAATGTGCTCCTCCTTGTCATTTCAATGCACGGCATCGTGTTACTCAAACCCTCCCTTGCAAGCATAATGGCACTATTCAAACTAATAATGATAACCATGTGATGAGAGCTACCCACGCCTTTTGGCTGCTCTCATCTAAACTCTCTAATCAACTCACTTTGTCAGGAGTTGAGGAAATACTAGTGGGTAAATACTTATGAGTCACAGTGGTTTCTAGAAGTTACCTGCCCGTGCAGTGGGAAAGTGCCTGGGCTTACATTATCCCTCAGCCAGGGAGCTCCCTCCGATCAGCATTGCATCGCTGGACGTGAGTCCAGGCAGACCTGCTTCTGCCTTCCCCCCCATTGAAACACAACCAAGTTTTCCGTGTTTCATCATTGGGTGGCTGTTTTGAAAAAAGTGTCCATGTGTTCTTGAGTTGTTAGTGTCAGTTAATACCAACCCAACCTCACTGTCGGAGGACAGCAGAAGCCCCACTGTGTGTTTCCAACAGAGTCAATCGTTATCTCTCTGCAAAGTCTATTTGTGCTACAAAAACACATTGCCATTTTTATGAGTTAACCCTAAGATACCGGCAGTGTGAAAGTCTGGTATCAACGTGCTTTCCCTCTTCCTTTCCTCCCTGCAGACAGCAGACCGTCACTGCTTTTCAGCTCACATTGAGTATTCTGCAGCCTCCTGGGGCCCTGGCGTGTTCAAGCAGATCAGACAGACCTCACTGAACTCCTGGTTGACCTCCTCCAGGTCACTGAAATGTCCCTCGTTTCACTTTCATTTATTTCCCTTCCAGGCTTAACCAAATCAAATTACTGTCACAGTATTTCTGAGTGTGTTTACACAGAGATTAATGCACTTGAATTTGTCCACTTTAAAAGTTAATTCAGATTATCTCCACTGGGCCCTGTGTGCAGTAAAGCCTTCACGGTCTCCCACAGAGCTAGGGGACTGATGTCTTCCAGGGAATTAGAGAAATAAGATTACCTAGTGTGAGATTAATGTCACTTAATCTATAAAGCCCATTCCTAGTCCACACAGAGCAGTAAGGCACAGCTCCACTGGCCTCCTCTAGACAGGTACATTAGAAAGCGCCCTGGAGCAGCGAACCAAAGGCAGCTGGACCCTGATGGATATCTGGCACCACATAAGATGACTCTCCCTCCTTAACACAGGTCAGTATACTAAATGTGAAGGAAAGAACATCAGTTCTGAAATGCAATAATCACTGGTGGCTATAATATCCACTGAGCTAACTGTGCTCTGGATAATGTCCCCAGTAATTATGGAGTGAAAAAGACCAGCTCTGTGAAAGTCAAACTCCCCTGCATGTGGGATCTGGACTGGCTGAGATTCACCCAGAATAGCTTGGAATGACTTTCCAAAAAATCAAGTTATCTTTTATTTTTTTCAGATCAGTTTTCAGAAATCAGCCCTGCAGCATTACCTACTGAAAACTAATGGGCCACATGCAATTCCTGTAATCTGCTGTATCACATCCAAAATGGGAATTTTATAAACACAGGCATCTAGTGCCATTAGAGGTGACAGGGAGCTCAGACACCCATGGGGCTGGTAGGCATAGCATGGGATCCATAGGGCACCCACACACTTCTGGAGCAGTGAAGGGAGATTAAGTGGGACGTCCTGAAGCATCATAAATAGCACAGATTGCCACTGGTAAGGCAGAATTGCTCCATTTGCATCCTTATTATTGAACCTGAGTCCTCTCCTGTCTACAGCTGGTGTTGTGCTAGACATATCTAGAGCCCTTCCTCAGATAGCTGCTAGAACTACTTTGTGAGGATAAACTTATCTTGGGGCAAAGGAAGGAAGAAACACCTCTCCTGGTACCTTCACAGGCCACACAGGGAACCCGTGAATCTAGAACAAGTACCTGAGATTGTGGTTTCATCAACGTCTGAGCCAACCTGGTGACTCCACCTTCCCTCCTGTCCTTCCTCCTGCTCCCTGCTGTGTGATGGCTCTTGTTCCTTTCCTCCTGGCTCCAAATTCCCTGGTTCCTCCAGCAAGACAGTTCTAAATTTTCCACTCGTTTCTGGTGGATTAGTGAGTTAAACTGGCTCAGAGCAGTGTTGCTATATAGTTGGCATAAGATAAGCATCAGGAACGTGGCCAAGGGCACTGGTAAAGGGGAGTGATGCCCTCACACCTTCTCAGCAGCTGTTAAATTGGCTCAGATTGCTGCGTGAGCCCCCACCAATGACAAATGTCCAAATGAGGTGGTATGAATGTGTCCCTGTCTATTTTCCTTAGCGCCTGGAACATCTGTGCTGACTAGGCAAGTGCTAAACCAGCCATAAAACCTTAAAAATAAAATGAAAAAAAAATCCTAACAAGGGTTGATACCCTTTATTGTGTCACTCCGACACAACCTGTTTTAAGTAAGATAAAGAAGTTTCTGTTTAGAAAGATCTGAATTAACCTTCGTGATTTAAGACATTCCTCTTGCTGAGAGATCACGCTTTTCTCTTCTTCTCCATTTGCTCCTCAATGCAACTCTTCGGCAACACTTGGGTGTGAGTTGCAAAGCTACGGAACTGAATAGCAATGTGATTGGATATGTAATGCACTGCACAGTGAGCCAGGGCTCCTGTCTTTGTGCTAATTGTTTTAATTGCAGAGGTTTGTTTATCCTCTTGTGTGAATGGGATTTTTGTATACATGAAACAGGTTTACTTTGGCAGATCTGTGCAGCACAGTGAAGCATGTGTATCTTTTTTCTATATGAGAGATGAAACGATCAGCTAGTTAACACCCTCTGCAGGCTGATGTTTGGTTATTAGAGAATCACAGACTGGTTTGGGTTGGAAGGGACCTTAAAGACCTTCTAGTTCTAACCCCCCTGCCATGGGCAGGGACACCTTCCACTAGACCAGGTTGCTCAAAGCCTCGTCCAGCCTGGCCTTGAACACTTCCAGGGATGGGGCATCCACAGCTTCTCTGGGCAACCTGTTCCAGTGCCCCACCACCATGAAGAGTTTCTTCCTGATATCTAATCTAAAATTCCCCACTTTCAATTTAAATCCATAAGGATAAGGATCATAGAATAGGATCATGGGAAGAATGAGTCTGGAAGGGCCCTTGGGTGGTTTCTGGTGCAATCTCCTGCTCAGAGCAGGGTCAGCCGTAAGTGCAGACCATGGGCTTAGTTCATCAAGGTGTTGAAAACCTGCAAGGTCAGGAACTGTACAACCTCACTGAGCAGCTTGTTCTAATGCTTGACTGTCCTCATCATGAAAATGTTTTTTTGTCTATTCAAGACACACAAGGAGCAGTATCTCTGAACCCTTGAGGAAACTCAACTCCTGAGCTTTTTCTTGTGTTTATCCACTCCACCAGCCTATATTATCATGGCCCAACCTCCACTGATTTCATTGGGATATTTGGGCACTGGAGAGAGTAGTCTGGACTGGCAAGTCTGGAGAGAGGGTCTGTGCACGTGGAGAATGAGCAGAAATTGTATTAGTGCAGCCGATACATGAACTGCATGAAGCCCTGTGGAAGGAAATGCATACCCTGTTTTGGCATGGTAGCAACCCAGAATAACAGGTTATTGTGTTTCTGGAGATGTCTTATGAACCAAAATGCTGGCTGAGCCGTAAGCTGGTTCCACCTGACCACAGCAGCAGGGAGAACCCACGTGTGGCAGGAGGAGGTAAAATCTAAGCAGCTAGCCACACTCGTACACTTCAGTGCTTTGAGAAACCTTATCTAGAATAAGAGTCATGAATATAATTAAGTGTTTGAACAGCCTCACCCTACTGTGGCGGATATCTGGGTGGGTTAGTTATAAACACAGACAGAATCCCTGTGGCAGCCAAGGGAAGAAGAGTGGTGTGTTGCAGGTGCTGGATGAGTTGCTGAAGGCCATTTTGACATTGGACAACAGGAAAACGTAGGAGATGGAGGAAAAAAAGCCAAGGTAATGTCTCTTCTATTTTCCCTTTATTTTTTGGCAGTGAAAATATAAGACATTCTGGAGTGAGAAAATGAAGTTTAGAAATATTAAAAGCCTTAGAATTTTAACACTGAGGTGCTTGTGTGAGGGTTTAATTTACATCAGCAAGTTTTGTATTTATTATTTTTATACTTTAAAAGTGTTTAAGGAAAGATCATTAATTTTACTGACCTGCAAATGGGAGGAGATGAATATCTCTGGCAAACATATTTTCTTGTGTGTTTAGGGTTTTCTTTTCCTGTCCACTGTTTTATAGAAGTGTAATCTCTTCATGATTTCCCTGGTTCACACTTGGCGTGCATCAATCCAGCAGTGGAAGGAGGAGAAGAGCAATCAGCCAGAGCACCCTGGTCTGGGGCTTTTGGGCTCGAATGTATGAGAGTCATTTCTATGGCCACATCAGTTAGACTAACATAACTGGTCTCTCTCCCTGGAGTTTTGTGATCCTGCCTTGAATAAGTATTTAGAAACATCATGCTGTCTCTCTTGGGCATGTATGCTTCACTTTACCCAGTGAGAACTTCCTTTGACTTCAATAGGATGCATCTAATGGCAAAATTTGACACTTAAATCTTTTAATGCTCAGGTGCAGCAGCTGGAAATAATCTTATTTTCCTGAAATCAATGCAGTTAATAAGTTGAGGATTAGCTCTAATTTGTGAAGTGCTTGTTTTCCATAAGGAAAGGATAGTGGCTTTTTGCTGAAAGAGAACAGAGAAATCTATGGATGTTTGTGCCTGTGAGTGTATATGTCTGCATATAACCATGCTCATCTGTATGTTTCTGTGTTTCTTTTTATAGTAAGATTATTTAACTAGGATGTCCTACTTGTAGTGTATTTTCTTGTTTCTACTTTCTTTTGCAGTAGAGCTGAATGTAATACTAGCAAACAAATTTTGCCATGGCTGTAATAGACCAAAGTGCTTAGAGGATTTACCTGAGAGTTTACCATGAATTAGTTTATATAAACAGTAAAAAAATAGTAGTGATTAAGTAATTTAGCATAGTGACAAATTGGAATTTGTGCCTGCCCTAAATTCTAGGACAAGCACACAACGTTTTGTGTGTGAAGAAAAAGATATGTTTTGTTTCAATAGTTTGCTTCCTTCATTGAAACAGTTTAGGAAAATGTACCTAAAACTAATCTAGCATTAGCTCTGGTAAGATTTAGATAAACTTTTCTGTTCCTTCTGCTGAAATGGATTTGTTCTGCTGAGAGAACTACATGGTTTTGGAGCCCAAGTAATTTACTGTTCTGTGGGTCTGATCCTGCAGATGAGAAATCTTCTCCTTCAGCCACCTGTGGTGTTGGATTAGTCTCTGCACCAGATAGTTTCCAGGTTCAGGGTTTTTAAAATCGACTCTAAACAACTTACTAGCTTTGAAAAGTGATAATGGTTTGTTTTTCATGGATTTGATGCATCTCATATCAGTTAATGTAGTTGATTTTTAAGAAACAATAGTTGCAACAATGCAATGTGTTGTAAACAAGCAGTGCTCAAGCACTTGGGAATTTGAATCGTTCACCGGAAAATGAGAAATAGCACAATGACATTAATCCAATCTAAAATATATTAATGCCAATTTCTTGTGGGTGGTGAATAGATTTTTAGTCTGAGAAGCTGAAGTTTCTGGTATTTCATGCAAATCATGGTCTTGTTTTCTTATGTACTGCTATTGTAACTTCAAAAGTGAACTCAGTTTCTATGTATAGTAAGGAAATACAGGTAATATCAGAGCTGACATTCTACTTGCTGATTCTGATTTTATCTCAGATGCAGTCCTCAGATAGCTCTAGAGAAAGAAGTAATTGCTTCAGGGTTTACATCAGCATACCTGACAGCAGGATTTGATCCACTAAAAATATATGATGCAACTTCAGCTATTTATTAAGATGTAAATGACTGATTGAAAAAACCAAAAAAAAAACCAAACAACCCAAACCCAAAACCCTACAATTATTATAAATGAGACTAAAAATAATTTTGCAACTGGAAGCAAAACACAGTTGTTCCCACTAGTGTATATCTCTCTGCCATTCCACAGTCTGAACACTGAGGCTGCTGGCGTGCAGCACTGGAAGGGAACCCGCACTGGAAGGGAACCCACAGCTCAAGGCAGCTTTGGGTTGAGGCAGGCCAAGGATTATCCTCTGCCCCAATGCTGAGGGAAAGGCAGGGGCAGAATCCCCTCACAAGCTCTCTGGGAAGCATTTTGGTCTTGTCAGCCCTGTGCCTAATGGCACAGTCTAGTCCTTGGGTGTGAGCACGGAATGAACATCTGCCGGAGCTCCGGTTTGTTTAGCTGGACCACGATGGAATTTGGTGTCTTGGGGCTCCATTGCACAGTCCCGCAGGTTGACCTCTCCTGACTTGATTGGCTGTGTCCAAGCATGGGATTTGGATGCGTGCTGTGCCTGCAGTTTGGCTCAAGCCAGCACATCCCTAGGTCCCGTGTGTAAAAGTCCTGGCCCATGCAAACCTTAAGAGTTCAGATTTAGAACTTTGAGTACTGGGCCATTGCTCAAGGTGCCCTTAATCCATAGCAAGCCGTCAGCTACAGATGAAAGTTCTGTTTGCTAGGAAAGACAAAATCCAGCTTGAGGGTTGTATGACCTGTCTGTGTAGAAGTAGCTCCTGGTGTTAAGCCTGTAAACTCTTCCTGCTGCTGGTTTTATCCCTAGATAAAATGTGGCAGCTTACGAGGCCCAGAAAGTGCTCTCCACCAAGAAAAACAAACAAAAAAATTAATGGTACTCTGAGGTGTTTTGAGTAAGTACCTCCAGAACTTCTTCCTCTTTCCTCGTTACATACCTTGAATCCTTTTTCCTGGCATTTTCGTGGGTCAGGGTGATGTACAGGCACTGGAGAGCAAGCCTGTGCCTCCAGCAGCTGACCTGGGAGGTCTGGAGCAGCAAGGTCCTGGTTTCACTCTCTGCAGAAAGGGAATGCTGTTCTGGGAGAAGGGGATCTTCTCCAGCCCATTTCCCCTGGGAATGTAGGAAATCATCTGTGATCTGCTGCAGCAACCAGCAGCTTGCTGCACATGCAGTGGCAGCGAGGCACTGGGATGTCCCCTGCCAATGGTGAAACCACTGTTTTTTGAATCTAGTCATTCCTCGTCTTCCTGACTCCTTGTTACTTCTTTATTGCTAGTTATTTTTCATTTTATTGTCTTTTTATTGTTTATTACAGAGCTACTGTAAAAGCTCTGTGAGGCTGGCTGACATTCAGGTCTGCTCCTAAAGCTGCTAATGGTATCACTGAATAATTTCACCTGACCCAAATTAACTGCTTGGATACAAAAGGTGACTGAGGGTGAGGTCTTTGGCCAGGATTTGGAAAACACGCATTGGCTGCTGTGTGGAACACCAGCCTTGGGTCTTGCCTGCAATGAACACGTGCTGCACACACCTCAGGGAAGTTTTGCTGAACTGATTCTGATGCAGCTTTTCCCATCATCTCTTTCTGTTATATTGTGTTACTTGCACCAGTGTTTATCTCTGCCTTAAATTCTTTATTTACAAGCCCATCAAATAAATACTTTTGATGGAGAACAGACCTGTAGGCATCTCCATTCCTGCAGAAAGCTTGCTACTTACTCACAGGACACAACTCAGCCCTGTTTATCCCAAAGGAAGCCTGCAGTGACCTGGCAGGGCTTGGAAAAGGAACCACCAGGTGGCATTTGAGGACCAAAGCCATGGCTTTGCCATGTCACTCCTCCACGACAGGGTGGTGGATAGTTTTGAGTGTGGAGATTTGCTGACTCCAACCAGGGGTGGGTAAGAACTCGCACCGCTGTCTCCCCTTCACTGACCCAGAGAAATGCTGATGTCAAGTTGCTTGTGTAGAGCTCTGAGGTAGAGCTAAACACATCATGTACATAAAAAGATGAGCTGTGGAAGTCAGTGCAAGGGCAGGAAACCGTTACATTTGGGCTTCTCAAATGAAATACCCCAGATTTTACAAAAATCCCTTTTTTAGCTTCAAAACACTCTACAAAATCTCTTTGTATTTGAAATCTCTCTCTGTCTCATTAGGGAAGTTTGATATATCTTTTATTTGTTGTATTTCCACCCTCTTGCTCAGGCTTGCCACACGGGGGTGGGATTAATTTGGACAAATGTAGGTGTCTCAAGTGTCTAGACTCCTTTCTCAGTTGATGGGGAGAAATGAACACTTCTGGTGCCTGATCAATCTGGATGCATTTCTGATGTCTACTTGATGTGGATGTACAGAAAATCATGCTGCCACGAGTCAGTGTTCTCAAAGGAGACAGAGGAGTCCTGTAAAAAAAAAAACCACAAACCTTTATTTGAATAAAGGGAGAGTCCACAGGACATAGTCCTGCGGGGTCTCTCAACCTACCGAGGGATGCAGCCCCCTTTTATCCTACTTGTCCCGGCTGCAAGAGACCCTCCTCATTTCCCCATTGGCTGAGGGACTCTGAGTGTACAGACTTCCCGATCCGCCTGAGACTTTCAAGACAAAAATGTTCATTTGGCATAATCAAGATATTAATGGGTTTTTTTAGATATTCCAGATATTCAGGTAGTTAATACATTTAACCCACTTGGGGGATAAGATATTCAAGTAATTTACATATTCAAGAGATCACGAAGTTTCAATATTCTTTCTTATCTTAAGTCTGAGTTCACACAGACTTCTTTTGTTCCTTGTCCTGAGCCTGGGTGTGCACAGGCTTCTTTTGTAAAGACATGAAACTAGTGTTCCTCTCATGGATAACCTGGGATGACTAACTGGGATGTAGCAGCCTACCTTTGCATGTCTGAAGTTAGACAAGATAAATCTGTCAGTAGTGTCTAGATGTGTGGCCACAGATCATGCTCAGATAAACCCCATATTGTGACTTTAATAGGGTATTTATGTCTTTTTCCTCTCATACGTTCTGGTGGAAGTGTTGGCCAGGTTGGATTGAGCCGGTTTAAGTGGGAAAACTGTCAGAGGGACAGCCAACTGAGCATCTGGCCTAAATTTATTTTTCGGTGTTGATCCATATTTCCTACTTTATTTATGTGTAAATCACTCTGGAAATCATGTTTCCCGGGTTGTTTTCTTTTTTTAATTTGCATCTCTCCAAATATCAAAAATGAAGTGTATTTTTTCTGCTAGCTCTTTAATCTTGCTGCCTTCCGAGGAGATAAGGTGGATTTTATGGGTATTTTACAGAATTTCTGAAATACACCATCTTTTCAATAACAATGACTATCTTAAAATATTTTGTTTCTGGCTGTGCAGGCTGGAGCCTTGTGAAAAGCCAGGAAGAACCATTAACTACCCTGCACATGCAGACTGAGGCTCACACATGCACCTCTGCCTGATTGATAGTAACTCTGAGCTTCTATACTGTTAGAAAATAGTGGGCAATTTGATTTCATTTAGCCTGCAACAACAGACATTTATGTTAAGTGAAATTACTTGGCATTTCCTGCAGTTAATGGTCCGTACGGATATAATACACCTCAATTGTGTCTGAACCCTGTTCTTACCCCCTGTGTCTCTTCCAAGCTGTAGTTCAGGGTTTTGGGTAACTCTAAAATGATGGTTTTAGCCAGAACCGTCAGAAATGCTGCCCTGGTAGAAGTGGCTGAAAATGGCATATCCCTTACAATGGCCTCCACAGATGGAAAACTACCAGGCTTTGGTGTGTCCCTGCTGAAGGCAAAGTGGGTCACAAAGTCTGGTCCTCATTGTGGCTTCCTGCAAGACAGAGATGTAAGATGGTTTCACCACCGAGAGCAAATGGCTGTATTGCCTCTCCCAGGGTGTCTCTCATCGCTCCAGCTAATGTTTGTCCGTACTGGGGATTTGTCAGTGTCAGGGAATTAGAGAAGATAAAAAAGAGACTTGCTATAATGCACTGGTTGTGACAAAAATAAATAATCCTTTGTAAAGTCAAAATCAGCTTTCACCTCTCACCTTTTTTTCACATGCTTTAACTATGTCCCAAATAATCCTGCCTTTAGGGCAAGCAGATAGGAACTACGAGCTATGAGTTATAGCCTAGTCTCTGTAGGACCATTAACTTCTTTGTTCCTTGATTTTGCCATCTTAAAAATAAGTCTATGCTTGCCCTCTCAAAGCTCTCTGAAATCCTCAGCAAAAAGCTTTTGTAGTTATTATCAGGTGGATATTTCTACTGCATTACTGAGGAACACATTTAAAATAAACAAAAGGAAACATCTTCTGGAAAGGGCTTATCACAGTAGAAAGGCAATAGGAGGCTGGGTGGGATTATTCTGATTAATTTTAGGTATTATATAGGATCCAGGCTGTTTGTTGTCACTGAGGGAAGTATTCTGCCTGAAAACAATTCACGTAATACCGGATAAGCCTTTGCTGTTAAATGTTGTCTGGAAAAACCTGTCTGTCTCCAGCCATCTGTTAGGGGGGATCCTGCCTGCTAGTATGCAGTGGGACTCTCCCTTCCTTGAGCCCAGCAATGGTGAACATAGTGGGTAACTTCTATTTCAAGTCTGAGGCAATAGTTCTATTCACTATAGCTCTGTTAGCTCTGTTAGGAACTGTAGCACAAGGAAAAGCAAATCAGTTGTGCTAGGGAAGAAATGTTTTTGAAATATTGGATATGGAAAATTAATTCAGTAATGTGTTGCTTTCCTCTTTCAGTAATATGAATGCCCTCAGCAAGTTTGCAGAAGGCACTAAGCTGAATGGTGCAATTGAGGGAAGGGATGCTATCCAGAGGGACCTCAACAGGCTTGAGGAATGGGCCTCGGGAAGTTCAATAAGGCCAAGTGCAAGGTCCTGCACATGGGTTGGGGAAAAAGCCAATATCAATACTGACTGGGGAATGAAGGGTTGAGACCAGCCCTTCAGGGAAAGATTTAGGGATACTGGTGGATGAGAAACTGGTCATGAGCCGACAATGTGCTCTCACAGCCCAGAAAACCAACTGTGTCCTGAGCTGCATCAAGGGAAGCGTGGCCAGCAGGTGATTCTTCCCCTCTGCTGTGCTCTCATGAGACCCCGCCTGGTGTCTCCTGCTACCGCTGTGTCCAGCTCTGGGGTCTCCAGCACAAGAAAGACACAGATCTGTTGGAGTGAGTCCAGAGTAAGGTCACAAGAATGATCAGAGGGCTGGAACAGCTCCACCATGAAGAAAAGCTGAGGGAGTTGGGGTTTTTCAGCCTGGAGAAGAGAAGGTTCTGAGGAGACCTTATAGCAGCCTTCCAGTACATAAAGGGCACTTATAAGAAAGATGGAGAAACGCATTTTATGAGGGTCTGTGGTGACAGGACAAGGGGCAACGGTTTTAAACTGAAAGAGATTAGACATAAGAAAGACATTTTTTTATGTTGAGGATGGTGAGACACTGCAACAGATTGCCCAGAGAAGTTGTGGATGACCTATCTTTTGAAGTACTCAAGGCCAGGTTGGAGGAGGCTTTGAGCAACCTGGTCTGGTTAAAGATGTCCTTAACCATTGCTGCAAGCTGGGGCTAGATGATTTTCAAAGGTCCCTTCCAGCCCAAACTAATTTATGATTCTATGATTCTAGAATAAAAGATTAACTATTTCTGTTTATACAGAAGGGGCGTATTAGTCATTCCTCTAACAATCTTTCTTCATATAATAATCTGTATCTTATTTCATGGGGGTTTTTTTTCTTCTTTTCTTTATTAACTAGTCCCAGTAAAATATGAATGGAATTTGAAGCACAAGGGTTGCAGATCTGATCCTTCACAAAGAAGTTCATTCCAAATTTTTATTTGGAGACAGGATCCTTGCCAGACTATGCAGACAGCTATTTTTAACCAGCCATTTCCAACTCTGATACTAACAATGCTTGTGGCAATGGCTGGAGGTTGGCTGCTTCCAAACACCTTAAGAAATATTGCAGTAACCGAAAGTACTTAGTTCAACTGAATGTGCTTGTTGTTGACATAGTATGAATCATACCCCAGAACAGCAAACTGCTCTGAGTGGCACCCTGTGAAGGCAGGATGGTCTCGGGGACATTGGTGAGAAGCAGATATTGAGACATAATGATGTTGATGTTAGACACTAGTAGTGCTCTAGACATTTTATACAGCCTTTGTTGAACAGCTTCCCTCCAACTCCAGTAAAATAAAGGAACAATATTGATGAATGATGTTCTATTGATAGATATTGATGGCTATGATAAAAGTGGAGAGGAGATGTTTGTCTGGAAACTTTCAGGCCCTTTCATCTGGAAGACACACCTGGCTTTGAATGAAAGGGTGATTTTGTGGAAAGTCTGGGCTGCTTGCACACTTTCTTTTTACAAGTTTGGATTTTCTGGTAGCAAATGGAAACTGAATTGCTACACTAACAGTGGAGACTGATTTCCCATCCAGTTTAAAGGGGTTTGGCAGTGCCAGCATGAAGGCTCAGGCAATAAGCTAATGGTCTACGAATAATTGTTTAGGTGATAGTATTTTTTTTTTCTCTTTCATGATTAGTTCAGGACTAGAAAAGGAAGGAATTTCTGCCTGACCTGGCAGGGTACAGGCTATCCAGAGTGAAAATCAAATCACCCTGCAATGATTGCTGCCTGACCTTGGGCACAATTACTGGACCAGCTATTTCATAAAATACTCATTTTAAACTGGATATCTACAGAAAGGTTGAAGGCAGCATCTGCTTTTCTGGCTTTCAAAAGATGTAAGTCTGTTATGAAGATAATCCTCTAAAATCATTGTGAAGATTAATTTGAAAGGTTATTCTGGAATATATAACCGTTAAGCTGTAGGATTTCACAGCCCCACTGAGCCAAAAATAAATGAATTCATAACACTTTAAGATAAGTGGAATATTCATCCTGTTTCAAGAACTGTCAGAAACACCTGCTACTAACCTCTTCATCTAGGAACACCTCTTACATTGGTCAATGACTGCCTTATGAGTTATTTGGACTGGGACTGAATTAGACACAATAAGAATAGATTTATGATGGAAGAATAGGTTGGAAAAGAAGGATCCAGTGTTGGTGATGTAGGATCACAGGGACATAGGAAGTGAAAAAGTGTTGTCAGCACATGGGCAATGAAGAATCATTACTATAATTTCATTCATAGTCAGCTGTAAATCTCTAGAGAACTATATTATGTTGTTGTGTGCGCAAGAATTGGCAGTAGCTTTTGGTAAAACACTAGGTGGTGGACAGACATGACACACACCTACATCCTTTATCTTCTAATTCCGCCCATCAGGCTCCTTGTGTGTGCCCAACAAGTAACGTGAACTACAACCTTCTTGAGGCTGGAATGAAAAAAGGCTCACTGCCAGGTGGAGTGACTTCTGAGCTGCTTTGTGCTCAGACACTACTTTGTTTATGGAAACCAGCCTGCTGAGCCTCCTGAACAGTGCTTAAACTTCATGCCTACTTGGTAGAGAATGATGAGTTCAGACACAGGGCACTTCCCACAATAAAGAGTCTGGTTTTGTTCCTATGCCAGAAAGGGTTCATTTGGGATTAATACTTCCCTGCTGCACAGCTGACAATAACATTCCAGTGCACACAACGTGCTGATAAAACAGAACCATCTTTGCAAATGTCACTGCTTAATTGGCATTCACAGAATATTTTGTCATCACTGGAGAGTGATGAACTGAGGGCTTGGGGGTCATATTGGTGGGCTGTAGTTTTGGGCCATCAGTCCTGACAGCTGGATACAGGACCATGCACTGAGCAGAAGACCGAGGATCATATCCCCATCAGAGCACAGGAGAGCTCATGGCTCTGCCTTTGGGATCAACAGGGCTTGGTAAAAATTAGGGCAGCCCTAAGGATGTTTCATATACACAGCCCAGACAGCCTTCAAAGACTGGAAATGTGTGTACAGGGACAGGAAGGAGAGGAGTTAAACCCTGTGGCTTAATTCATACCTGACAAGAGAGTTACTTCTGACTCAGGCCTGATCCTACAACCATGTCCAAACCTTACATCTTGTGCACTAAGTCCACCCAGATGAGACTTATTAGTCTTCTCCCCTTCTAGGTCCACAGTAATTTGCTGACAAATCTTCCCAGCAGTCTTCAGAAAGTTGAAAATTAAGTATGTTGGGAGTACTGTAAAATAACAAGTCCCTTAGGAAGAGCTGAGCTGCAAAACAGAGGCTTGAATGCTGAGACCCAGCACTGCCTGAGAAAGGTTGAACCATGGCTGTGAGAAATGGCTCAGTACGGGATACTTCTCTGCCGGACTTCATGGAAACATAGCTTCATCAGAAACGGTTCTTGTGCAGGATGGAGACCCAGGATTGTTTTTAAACCTGCAGGGCACTAAGTGAGGTATCAGCACAGGCTGATTTATAGACCCCTCCTGGCTGACCTAGCAATGAGGCTTCTCCCTGCTTTGCGGGCTGAGTGGGTTTCTTTTGCAGCCAGCACAGATTCAAGCCTGTCACTGACGTGTCATCACTTCTGTAGATACCCCAGGTGTGTACAACATTGCAAAAGTGGAACCAAGGGCATTCGCAGGGGTGTGAGCAACTTTGTGCTGCTGGAACCACGCTGCAGCACCTGCTGTACAGCAGGCAAGGTGGAGGGGGAAGCAGGGGCACAGCGGCCATTGGCCGCTCAGCTGCCTTGAAGCAAAATTGAGATTACTGTTCAGGGCTTCCGAATACCACCCCCTCTGCTCTTCACTATGTTTGTCTCTTCCTAAAATACAAATTTCTGGTAAAGCAGGTGCAATAAGACTGAGTGAGAGATGTTATCACAAAGCAGAGGTCCTTCTAGGTAGGGCACCGAACGTAATACTTTACTTCCACAAAGCATTTGTTTTATTTTTCAAATTTGAAATATTTTCCTTTACATCAAAGCATCCACCAGTTCAATACTCAGTAAAAAATGTGCTTGCTGAGGGTTATCAACAGCATTGCCCCACACCAGCCAGAACTTGCTGCAGGTGGCAAGCTCTGTCCCTCCATCCCTGGCTGACCACCTCGCAACACGCTCACTGGTTGCTGGAAGCATCAGGAAAATGATCCTGGTATAGTCCTCTACATACTCTTCCATATCTGCACTTCACTTGGCACACGATCAGCTCGCAGCCTCACTTATCCTGCTTTTTATACTATGCTCCATCAAACATCTTCACTTATGTTCAGCTGGATCATTAGCTGGATGCCTCTGCCTAGTTTTTTTTTAGTGCCTCAAAAATTACAGTAATTCCATTTCTAGGGCCACCCAGTCCATTGAACCAATTCATACTTGCTGAGGAGATGGCCTATTTAAGCTTCTCAGTTTTTCTAACCAACTCTCTCTTTCTCTTAAATAATATTGTTCCAAAGCTTTGAGGACTCCCCAGTAGCAGATGATTTGTGGTTCAGGCTCTCATACCACAACAAGAATTAACCCCTATTTGTAGCTGCTTGCATTTGGCAGCAACGTGCCCAGTTGGGGACTGTGTGGCTCAGTCCAGATCCCACTGAGCAAAAGACACTGTGTCCCTTGGGGTTTCAAAGGTGATTGAGAATGATATTCTGCACCCATTAGAGAAACCCAAACCAAAACATGTGGATCGCTAAGTGCCTAAACTAATTGTGAGGAACCATTTTTTTCAAGGGAGTCTCTCCTTAGATGTACTGTCCCACCTCTTTACATACTGTGGTTTCAATCAGAGCACTTCTCAAATAATGCTGAAGCTTCCTGATGCTCTTCCCATGGGACAGGTAAGTGTTTTAAAGCCATTAACTGAGCAGGCCACCCGATGCTACATAACTATGGATGTGGCAGGAGTGAACCTGGAAATAAATTCAGTATCTTGACTTTCTTCTTATCCCTTCCCTTCCACTGGAGACCTGGCTTAACCCAGGACTGGTCTACTTTTTATGAGTGAAGAGGTGCTGAGTCACTTTCTTAACGTATTGACTATTGAAAACCTCCCCTTATGTAAGCTTTCCATTTCTTTACACTCCTAAACATCCTATAACTCGGTGCTGGGCACAGCCCCCACCTTGGTTTATCAGGCAGCTCAGAGAAACACCCCCTTTGTAAACACAAGGGAGTTTGTGTTTGGCCTCAGATTCATAAAATGAAAACCCCAGCAGTTGCTGTTCTTGCGGTGACACATGGTTTCATGCTGCTGCCCTGTGCCGCCTTGTACAGCATCAGTGCTGTGGCCAGTGGGTGATGCTCACAGCCCCATGCCGGGGGGATTCTGCTGGATGGCAGCGGGAGATGCAAAGCACAGTTGGCCTTTGAATACGGTGGGAAAAAATGGATTTGACAAATATAACGAGGGATGGATTTCCTAGGGGAGGAGAGAAAAGAGGCAAGGCCTGTGATGTGTTTTGTGATCTGTGATGGATGGTTGGTGAAAGCAGGATGCTCACAGGTCTGTTTGCTGTCACTTTCTTGTGTTAACACCACAGCTAGGACCAGCCCCCTTTACACCAATTTCAGTAGGGTGCTGTTAACCACCTGCCAAAGAAAGCTTCGGTTTTGGCTACCACCTCCCTGAAGCCTGTTATCCCAACCCTGAACACCCTGCCCCTCATCCAGCATTTACTGTGTGCCACAGCAATAGTCAGAATTATTCTGGTGACATTTTTCACTGTCATGGAGACAGTGGCAGGTAGAGGCCAGGACCCCACGTGTTTTTGGACCAGGATATGTGCACAGACAGTCTCTGTCCTGAAAAGCTTTTAGTTTCACTGGAGAAGATGGTAAAAGTGTGAGGGGAAAGGAATTATCAGTACAGTGGTCATATGGATGGGAAACATCGCATCGACTAATTTCAGTAATTCAGCAAGTATCCTTCATATAGCAACCATGGCTTTTTTAGCGATGAATAGTAAGTGGAAAGGGCAGTTCCTGGGACAAGATTCTCCATTGAACCAGGTTCTCTGCAAACATGGATTGATTTAAGTTGATGTACAGGCACACATATGGAGTCTGCTTCTGCCCTACTTGTTGCATCGCAACCCTGGAAATTAAAACTTTGGGAAACATGAGCAGAAGTTGTAACTAGAACGTGGTCCCTCCCAGCAATAAGAACCAGAGATACCACCCTCGCAACCTTTCCTTGCTGTTACAGCACTTAGTTATAAAGCAGTCAGTGGGACTTCTCCATGCCAAGTCTCGCCAGTCTGGAGGCACAGGGATTGAGGAGCAATAGACATGTTTACAACCATGTCTTTCATCATTAAACATCCTCTTAAAAAAGCCCTGTAGACAGCTCAAAGCAGGCATCCCATGTGGTCTGGGGGCTGATTTACACCTCTTCTGCACACTGAACTTTTAACTGTTGAAGTCCGTAAGCCTGAAAACATTTCTTATACAACACGAAGCAGTCAAGACGCATACTCTCTACTTTTTCCTACTTCCCAACAATGTGTCTCCTCTTTTAATCAAGACCTGATTTTGTTACCATCTCAAAAAGGACAAGGAAGGATGAAGTCCCAATTAGGTCAGAGCAGCTGCTGAAATGGCACCTCAGCTTTTGCTTCTCAAGTACTAATCGGATGCTCAGGGTAGAGTCAGTGTTTCTAGCTGAGCTTGTTTCAGGTGTTACAGGAAGCTTTGTGCAGTCAGGAAAGAAGCTGTTGGGGACCTTGGTGGTGTATGTAGCTTGCAGTGTGTCAGGGGAGCCTTCTAAGGAGAGCTTGGCTGCCTGCTGGGATGCTGGTGAGCAAACCTGATCAGCTGCTGGTTGGCACTCAGGGTACCCAGGACTGTCTCTCCTCAGCAGCCTTTTTCCTGCAGAGCTGACAGTTCAGTTTATTCAGTTGCAAATTTTAGGGCAAGGTAGTGTAACGGTTGTGTATTGATAATGAATCATTTTTGAGTTCAGCCCTGCAGGAGAGATGGGGTTGGAAGTCATGAAATGAAAAGTTTCATGATTTTAATTTTTTTTTTGGTACCAGACTGTGAGCAACCCCCCACTGAGAGGGCTCACTGGCTTCTCACGGTGTTGAGGATTTTGTCTAGAAGCAGAGTGCTTTAAAACCTGGCTTTGGGGAATGCTCCGTCAAGGGGTAGTATTGTGTGGCATGTCCCAAGGGACAACACTGTTCTGTCAGCCAAGTCTGACACATCCTATTATACACGTTGCTATACCCTTCCTTAGCGTTGTGCATGCTTTTCACTGAAAAAGTTATTAAGCCTTTTATGGGAATTAGATAGCTAAACCAACAGTAATTGCCTGGGACACAGGCAAATCATGACCCAAACCTAAGGCATGTACTGCTGGTGATTTCTGTTATTGTTACTATTTTTTTTTATGGTGACTTGTCTGCATTAGAAAGAAAAGGAAGATGAGAGAAAGTAAGAAAAGAAATAGAAGAAAAGCACCCCCAGAAAAAGCCAGAATAAGAACTTGGAGCTAAATGTGAACTTCAGGAGGGTGAATGGAAAAAAAAAAGCATTTAATTTTCTGCTCCAGTGGAGAGAGATTTTGCACACGCTCTTTAAAGATACAGGATTGTATGAAATATCTGATTTAATTAACTTTTCCTCTCTAAGCAGAGCTTTGCCCAGCTGCTCAAGTCAAACAAGAGTATGATTGGTACCAGTGAAGGGCAGGACAGATTCTGGACAGCTAGGCTGGAAGCTCGTAACTTGCTGAACGAGGCAGCGCAAATAAGCCTGACCTGCAGAGGCAGCTGTCTCCCAAAAGTCACCCAAAAGAAGCAAAAGGTTGCAGAATTTTGAACCTGACTGATCACTTGGGTTAAACTACCTAAAGTTTCATTTGTCTGCTGCACTTCTAACTCTAGTAAAACTACTGATGCTTCACATGCTATAGCTACTTCATCATGGCAGGGAACTTGATGGTGAATCTTGGGAAGAATGAATCCTCTTGCTCTGCTGGAGTTCAAATACTTAATTCCAAAAGTGTCCTTAAAGAGAAGTTCAGCTTCATGGTAATAGACTATCCTTTCTATAGGTTAGTTGCCATCATACAAGGTTAAGAACAGTGTGAAAATGGTCTTGTGGGAAGTGCAGAACAGAAGAGATCTTGTGCCTCTGTAACCTCTTCTCAGCAAGGACTGGAGTATGTCCAAGAGGAAATGTCAATGTACATACAAGACTGGAGGCAAGAGTTGTGAATAATGTGAAAGTTGACTAGCTGAAAATAACACATATTAAGCCTTTCAAGTGGGGAGATGGTAGAATTAGAAGGAGGAACCAAAATCTAGAGCCCTGTGTGTTGGGCTGCAGTAGAGAGATCAGGCAACTTATGTGGGTAGAAAAAGTGAGAAAATAGAGAAAAAGAAATGATGTTGTTATTAAATAATAACTGGGCATAAGCAAATGAATAATTAAAATAGGTCTATTTTTCAGAGTGGTTGCTCAGTCTGTCTGAAAAGTAAATATTTTCAAGGTGTCTTTGTGGGTGTGAAAATCTTAGTGTCCTTTTAGCTTGGAGCTGTTGCTCGAGGGCAGTGTGTGGCTCACTGGCTTGCTCCCGGATGTCTCTGCAGAGAAAGCAGTTAAAGTTTGCACAGGGATAAGTCTTTATTCTTGCCCAGTGTTTACCAACTTGATTAACCAGGCACCTTTGCTACCACCAGGTAGCAAATTTAAATACAGTCT
This sequence comes from Eurypyga helias, assembly GCF_000690775.1. Lineage (NCBI taxonomy): Eukaryota > Metazoa > Chordata > Aves > Eurypygiformes > Eurypygidae > Eurypyga > Eurypyga helias. Next base: position 48,191 of record NW_010269932.1, read on the forward strand.
TAAATGCAAATATGAATTTGGAGAGCCTGTTCACGATGTAAAAGCGTAGCAACTGGAAGGAAAACTGCAGGATGGAGCCCTCAGCAGTGGCACCTCAGACCCACAGGTATGTCTAATATGCTCAGGGAATGCTCAGGTTTGAGTTTAATTCAGCTCACTCTATTTAAAGACAACTTCTTGAAGGAAAATCAACAAGTCCTTTAATGCTTGTTTAACTGCTCCTGGCAGATGTAATTATTATTGCTGGTATTTAAGTATTCCATACTGCCTTGTTGTTTCTCTCATCATTTCTACCTGCACAAAGTCAAGGGAAGACCTTGAGACCAGCAGGTGATGGCTCAAACTCCCTGTAGAAGGAGGAAAAGACTCTAAGAGTGCAAGAACAGGAGAATAATGTGTGTAATAACTGCATTCTTTATTTTGTAGGCAAATGTTAGTATTTAGTAGATCTGTAGCCCAGCTTTCGTGTGTTGACATAGGAGAAGTTGAATATGACCACGAATTTGCATCTGTTCAGGGTGTGGCTTCTTTGCTGTCATGACTCATGATGTATAAGGATGCTCACTGTGTCAATAAAAAGTCATTGCTTTTCTGCAGAAGGGATGGGATTTGTAGGAACCAAGGCTGTGTGTGCCTGGGTAAATAGCCAGTGTTTGCAGAGATCCCATGCTGAGACACTGCTGTCTCTGAAGCCTTCTCAGAGCTTTGGAGTTTAAGATCATTTGTGGCAGAACTGTGCACCATTCAAAAGTCCAAATTAGACGTTCAGAGCGTGTTGGAATTATAATTGGCATTTCTTCTTCCAGATCATCTTTTAGTCATTCTGCATACAACAGCTTCTAAGGAAATTATATTCTTTAATTAAAGTACTAAATACATGGAAGCCACAGGGTTAAACCATAAGGTCTCCTTCACCCCAGTTTCTGCCTCACAACTGGGCTCAGGAGTGGATTCTTGGGAAAAGAGTCTGTGAAACAAGTATGAGAAAGAGAACCTGCCCTTAGCAGTTTTGTGCTGTTAGGAAGCTTGTGAGCTGGATAGATATCAGACCCTCTGGCCACAAACTTCATAAATCTACCTGACATCTCTTTGAAATCTTTGGTTTTAACAACCTTCCTTGCAACGTGTCTTATGATTTATGTGGCTCACTGAAGAATGCTTCTGCTCATTTGTTTTCAACTTGTTTTCTGATAATGTCATTGAGTGCTCCTGTGTCATGGTCTGGGGACTGAAACTGAGAAACTCCTTCTCTATTCATCTCTCTATGTCACTCATAATTTTATAGCTCACTTCTGAACACCCTATCAGCTGCAGTTAACCAATGCCGTAAACCTAGTTACCTCTCAGGAACATGGTGATCACATGAGGCTGTGCTAATTGGGGGTGAACTCACCTTTCTGTTCAAGTGTGTTCCAAGAATGGATTAGTTTTTTTTTACTATCAGGCTTTATGCTGGATTAGGTATAATTCTGGCAAAAGCTTGTGTTTGTGCTTTGATTATTCTGACAGTAATGTGACAAGGAACCCATTCCTGATTCAAACCTAAGCTGACTACCAGGTGACCCATCCATGCACAGATCTGGTATTTATGATCAGAGAACCACCAGAACATGATAAATACTCTATGAGGTCAGTTCCAATATCCACCTGGCACGGTGCTGTCTCCAGCAGTGGCAAAAGGAGGTGATATTCAGGAAGACCACATGAGCCTGGCCACTTTCTGTGGTTCATTCCCCAGCATCCGGAACATTTTTATCATGACTCTTAATGGATACATTTCTGTCTGGTCCTTCTAGTATTTTTAGACCTGTTTCGTCAAGTGTACCCTCATTCTAGTGTTACGGATTTTGCTAAGTGACAAGAGGCTCTGTTTTCACCTTATTCACCAGCTTAAATTTATAAACTTTGATCTTATTCCCACTTAGCCATCCATTCTCCAAAAGAAGAGTCTCAGCTGTTTCAGTTTCTCATAAGGTGGCTTCTCCCATCCTTTTTCTGCACCTCCCCTAACCCCATTATCTTTTTTGAGGTGTGGAGACCAAAGCTACACACAGTATCCGGGATGTCAACCTCAATTATTCTGTGATCCCTTCTTACAACTGTGTGTGGGCTCACCAGTGCTTTAAAGGCAAATTGACATTCACTGCCTTCTTCCCAGTACCCATCCTGGCAATACCCGGCGCCGTCTTGGCTTTTTTATTGATGCTGCACACTGAACTGCTGACTGCAGAGACCACCAGTGATGACTCCAGGACCATCTCCTTAAGTCTGATTGCCAGTTTGGTGTTTCTCAGGAATGCTTGATTGTTTTTACCTTTCTGCACCGCCTTAAAAACACCGGCTGTCATCACTTTTCCAGGCTGAATAGACTGCCAGGAGCCATTACCCTTCTCTGATCACACTTGTCAATGTTTTCTGCACATTGCGGAGTTTTGAGTTCCTTTTGAGAAGGGCAATCAGAGCAGCAAGCAGTAGCCAAAATGCAGTAATTTACTGGTATATGGGGTTCCCTGTCGTATTTTTATCCTATTTCTTACATTTCCTAATGGCTGATTTCAGTTTTTGACTGCTGCAGTGCAATAAACTGGAGATTTACAGAGAATTATCAACAAAGACAGAATTTCTTTCCTGGGTTTTAATAGCTAATTTAGGCCTATTCGTGAATGTAGAGTTAGTGCATAACAGATACTGACCACTGTATTGTCACGTTGCACATTCATTTTCTTATTGATGGCATATTAATGTCAAGACATATGGTGTCACGTAGATGAGGAAACCCCTAAGCTTCAGATCTGATACCTGTGTGTGCCACAGCTGGGTTTTAAATAGCAGCTTGTCATACAGGATTGTGTAATCACCTTCTTGAGGAACTGAAGCTTCTCTATTGCAAATCCTTGGACCTGTCAAAACAGTGGGAAATCAGGAAAAATGGAAACAAGTTAAGACAGCTAGTGAGAGCTCTGGGCTGTGAAAGAACCACAGCAGACATAATGGACTTGGGGATAAACAGAGTCTCATTGCTGAATCAGGATAACATGTCTGGCAATACCCTGAATCCGGATTCAATCCTGAATCAGGATAATGTGTACAGAGCAACCCTGCACTGGCAAAGGAGACAAATTAAATGAATAAACAGGCAAAATCTTTCCTTAACTTCTGTAGTACTGAGAAAAGAAGTCATGAAATGAGTATATCATTAAGCATTTTTTGCTTTCCATATGCCCAAGAACAGAGAAACTATTTTATTTATTCTTCTCTGGTACTTCATTTATTGTCACTAATGACATACTAGCTTAATAAAGAATGTTTCTGAATTAACCAATTATGTCACATCACAGTTTTAGATTGATTACACTTTTTATTTTGAAGTCCTGTCTTTGTATTGTAATTATGTTTTATTCTTTGAAATGAGTGGCTTAAATTATGAGATAATTTACATTTCCTTTCAATTTCCTTGAGTAGTACATATTGTGGAAGTGATAAAATTACCCAAGAGTCTTTCTTATGTTTTTCCATTTAAAAAGGAAAGGTAAAACATTTTTATAACCTAGAGAATTTGATTCTTTATTCTTCTGTTCATTTGATGAAAATTATAACTAATCATGTGGAGATAATTATTTACCTAGTGAAATACTGTTTGATTTACTGCAAAGCTCTTTGGAAAATGAAGTTACGATGAAAGAAGCAGAATTTCAAGGAGCTGCAACAAAACAAAACAACCAAAAACCAAACAACACCCCCCCCCCCCCAAAAAAAATCAAACCCAAACCAAAACACCTTACAAAATGCAATTAACAAAATGCAAAGATACAGACCCACCTAACAAATTTTACATTCATGTGCAAGAAGGCTGAAGGCTGTTTTTCCTTTTTCTTCAGTTTCTAACACTTCCAGTCAAGGCAGTCACGGTACCCCTTGCTTTACAGTCCTTAGGCACTAGAGCTGGCTTCCATCTGAGCTGCACAAACCTTTGATCATCCCTGAACTCAACAATTCTGATGGTGCTGAAAAGTTTGCTGAGTCTGCTGCTTCCAGGGAGGAAGGGACTTGAGGGGAAAAGCAGGGCAGCTTCTCCAGGAAGGGTTTTCTGCTGCCAGGAGCACGCTGGCAGCTCACTCACCCTCTCCACATGAGGACGGCTGGATGGCCTCAGATGTACCACATGAAACAGGGTTTGTTTCTGTGTCTGCCCTCAGTGTCTCGCTCCCCGGTTGTGTTCGTCTGTGCCCATCACGAGCACCGCTCACACCCCAGCACTAGGGAAGGGCATCCCAAGGCTTATGGCTATGAAAATGGACCTTGAGAAACATCTTGGTCTAATGCAGGTTAAGCCCAAGGCTGGGTTTGCTTGAGCAGGATGTAGAAAGCTGCAGTGAAAGGGGGCCTTGTGGAAGGAACAGAGGGTCCCTCCTCGAGCTACACACACCTGTGTTTAGATGGCTCAGGTTATTCTGCTGACTTGGTCACTAATGGAAAAGTGATTCCTGCCATCCTACAGTAAGTGTCTAGAGTGAGTTAGACAACCTAAGTACCTGTTTGTCTCTGGATGATGTGCGACCATTCCCACAGTGAGAAGCAGTTCTCCTCATAATTCAGTTCTCTGAGCACATGGACTTCTGGAAGGGTTTTGTTGGAAGAAGAAACTAAGTTTTAACAATGGGGAGAAGCTCCAAGGAGATTCAGTATTTAGTAAGGTCACGTACTCTCTTGCTGACAATTCTGAAATGCTTTTTTTTTTGCCAGCTTTCCTTTAAATTAGACTGCAAATTGCAATTATTGGATATCTGAAAGAACATTATGCAGTGCAAGAAGTGATCATGAAGCCTCTGTGATGATGGGACAACTTAAGTGAAAAAGAAAGGGCATGAAAGGATTTTTTTAAAAGCTAACAAGCTGAAAAGCTGCCATGGATGAATCTTGATGAGAATCCAGTTTGTGAGTCTTCTTCAAAGAGTATGAAAATTAATTCAGAAACCCAGTGACCTGTGGGAAATGAACCCTTGGATGTACAGATTTCTGGTGCAAATCCAACATGGTCTGAGTATAGTCAAATGCTGTGGTATGGTTGGTGTCCCACTCTTACTATTTTTATCAGGGAAACCTCAGTGAATCACAGTCATAAACTAGGGCCTACATTGTCACTGTTCATATGCAGATGGGAAAAAGTTGTCCTTACTCTAGATTTTTGACAATGCACATGTGGAAAGAGCTAGGAGGCTCAGTCCTCTTTAAACAAAGCAATATGTTCTTAATTAGCTGAGATGGCTGATTTATAATTGCTTTGAATCAAGGCACTTCCAACAGGAAACCTGTTAGCCTGTAGGCTCCTTCTCTTTGGACAAGAATTTGTTCTATTGTGTCTTAAATTAATTTCTTGGATCTGGGAAGGAACAAAATTCTTATCTGTCTTTATGCATCACATGGCATACGGGGGCTGAATTTTCACTGAAGTTTGTCAGTAGTACCACAGTACTAACAACCTCCAACCTCACCACGGGTCCAAGACAGATGAAAGACTTTTTCGGCACCCCCGTCTCTCCTGATCTCCCTGATTCTTGCAGTGCCACATTTATCCCTTGCTGACATCCAGGAGGTCCTCCAGGGAGCATGGGAGACACATCCCCACAGCATCTTTGGTGGCTGTGGAGTGGCACAGTCTTATGCCTGGCTTAGGGATAACAGATGGGTGTGAATAACTTCGGGGACATTATCAAATCTGGTGAAACTGCATGGAAGCCCGAATCTTTCCCTTCTTGGCAACATTTTTCTGTGAAAATTTTCACAATCTCAAGGAGGGTGGAAAGAGTAATTTTCAAGTTTTCAGGAGCTGATTTTCAGATGTCAAAGCTGCAGTGAAAAGAAACATTCCTTGTGGAAATTTGAAGAAAGATTACTTTTTTTTCTTTCTAAGAAAAAAATTTTCTATCACAAGAAAGTATCTGCAGTTCATTTTTAAGAAACCTAAGGGACTTTATTAAGCATTTTGGATGTTATCCATGTGCACAATATTTGGAGCATGTACACTGTCACTGGATGACAAGTAGTTTACATATCAAGGTGATGGAGCCTCTCTTTTGTGAGTAATTGGTACTTTAATTTCCATGAAAACTTAATTTACTTAGCTTAGACCTTTACAGAGAAGATTCTCCCTGGCAAATCCATGTATTGTGCTTGCTGCCTCCCTTTTGAGGGACACTCCCCTGCGTGGTCACCGCTGCCCTTGGATAGGGTCGCTGGTGCGGCCAGGGGTGCAGGAGAGCTCAGGTGCACGCTGATGCCTTTCTGTGCCCAAGCCCCCAGCAGATAAAATGCTGAGATTGAAATCTGGTTTGCTTCAAAGGTAAATTTTGCTGTTGACACCTGTGGAGTTATGTCAGGCTTGGCTATATCTATTTGACACTGTGGCACCTCCTGCCGTTCTGTCTTTAAGCAGTTTCGGTGTTATGTAAAGATAAAAATCACGGAAAACAGCCCAGTTTCCACATCAGGCTTTATTAATTGCCATTCCCTCCAGTTGCCATCTGACTCCTGCTTTGCTTGAGCCATTTTTTGACCTGGTACTACATTTCCACTCATACGTGTCCGGTTTTGGTGTTCTTTGGCACAGGGAGGTTGTGCATTTCCTGTGATTGTGCCCAGCATTGCTGATGTTCCTCTTGGACCTGGCCAGTAAACTTGATTTTCTTGCCCTGAATACAACTTTTAAACTGTTATCAGCTTCCCTTTTCAGTTTGCAGTAACTTTTCCTCCTTAGCTAATTGCAGTTTGCAGGTGATTTCAGATGTTTGAGCTCTGTTTGCTATCAGGTTTGCTCAGCTTGTAGGTGCCTGCTTGTTTGGGCTAGTTGGGCTGTGTGATTCCTCAGGTAAGATTTTATTCCTACAGCAATTTAGGCAAACAAGAGTCCTGAATGCTTATCACTCTATGATGGGGCCAACAGAGAACCTGAAAAATGTTACCATTATACTAAATCATTTGTGTTTCCACTCTCACCACCTGGTTTGTTTGTCAGTGGAGTTAATAGCACAAAACAGCGTAGATCATTTCTCCCTTTGAAAAGTGCAGTGTATTTGTTTCCTTGGAAAAGCTGTAGTATGAAATCATGCCCACAGAGAACTCCTCTTGAACCAATGTGACCAATAATTAGGAAAATAATACAGAACAATATTCTAATAAAAGTGAAGTTCTAGGTGGTTTGAAACCCGTCACTGCTCACACATTTGTGTGGGATTTAGTAAAATTTTCAGCTCTCAAAATGAATGGGAAAAGAGTATATTTATATAAAAACATGTAGTTTAAACATTTCAAAATTAATCGTTTCAGATATGCTGAAATATTTTTTTGACATTTCAAATTGGAAAGGACCAAATTACTTGCAAACAGAACCACATATTTCAATACTATAAAATATGAAATCTGAGCTATGTTGATTTCAGCAAGCCCATAAGATATGCAACAACAAGAATTAAATCTTCACCATCAAATAAAATGTAGTTTAAACATTTCAAAATTAATCGTTTCAGATATGCTGAAATATTTTTTTGACATTTCAAATTGGAAAGGACCAAATTACTTGCAAACAGAACCACATATTTCAATACTATAAAATATGAAATCTGAGCTATGTTGATTTCAGCAAGCCCATAAGATATGCAACAACAAGAATTAAATCTTCACCATCAAATAAAGCCAAATGAATCATTTGTAATGAGTTTGGATTTCTAAGTCAGGTTGGTCTTGTTAATTCAAAATTATAAGTCCACAGCCTTTTATTTAATGAAAATAGCCTCTCAAACTTTCAAAGTTGTTTTGGTTCTACTGATTTTTTTTTTTTTTTTTAGTTCAGGCATTCCAAGCTAAAAGTCCATTATCACCCACTCCTATTCCAAGCACTGTCCAGTTTATCATTAAGGAAGGACTGGGGGGATGGACTAGATGAAGTCTAGAGGTCCCTTCCAACCCCTACCTCTCTGTGAATCTGTGAACTTTTGTGTATATTTGCTGCGTTATTGTGGCTGTTTTACCAGATCTTGATTGGCAGCAAGAAAAGACATGTGGAGACTCTAAGGGCCATTATTAAACACTGGTTAAAGTCTCCAGAAACCTTCAGAACCCTGGAAAAATTAAACTGCATGCCCCAGTGCTCAGAGATCTGATTTCCATTCCCCAGCATCCTCTTGAATGATGAATCACACGGCTTAAAACACACACACTTTGTAAAAGGAAGAAAATATAAGAAAACCATGAAGATAAACAAAAACAGCCAATCCTTTCACAAAGTGCAAGGATAACTGTGCTAAATTCCCCACTTGAATCTCTCAGGGAGGCAATCACAGGACAGCCAGCTGCCTCCCACCTCTTCTCCAAAATCTTGGGTTGAAAGTGGCTCTCTGGGCACAGCTTTAATGCAGAAAATAGTGTTTCCCTTCCACATTGCTAAGAATGGATGCAGTGCTGAGCTCTGCTCAGGGGCAAGGGAGAGATGTCCCAGCTTCTTCCCACAGCTTTCCTTCTCTGCAGTGTATCAGCTCCCACCTTGGCTCTAAGGTATGGCAGAGCAGAAGTTGGAGCAGCAGGTCAGGTATGACTTGGAGGCCGTTGAAGTTACTAGTCTCATAGTCACACTTTGTTCTGTCGTTGCAAAATGCCGGAACAGCATCAGTGTCCTGTTGCAGGATCGGTGCTCCCAGACCCCGAACTGGGGCAAACAGGGAGCTTGGTCTATTGAGGCTGGATCGCAACCAAGGAGGGACTGGTGGCTATGGAAGGAAAAAGGAGATCCTTTGCTGGGGGGAAAATACTGTATGACATTTGTAGAGATATTTCCTTTTTTCCCCCCTCTTTAAAACCAACTCTACAAACCAGAACTGCTCTTTGTCTCTATTCTCTACTCACTAAAGAGCTGAAGGACTAATGGAAGAATCAAACAGGAAAAGGACAGCCAGCACAGGCCTCTGAACATCCAGCCTGGGCCTGGGCTCTTGCTGGGAGATGTTCTTTATCTTAGCTGTCAGCTGCATCGCTGCTGGCCTCGGTGCCACAGGGAGTTTTGCCATCGGTTTTCCAAGAAACAGGACTGTTCCATGGGTAGCCCCATGCAGTGGTAGCCAGAGTTGATGCTGGGCTGAAGCATCTCTGTTACACATCCTGAGTCCAGTCGTGTTCATAGCTTTGCTGTTGGAAGGGAGTGAAAACTAGCTGAATAAATGGCAAAAGCTGTTGTGGTATATGTGCAATTGTTACAGTGGGTGTCCTCACCAAGGAAGTGTGTGCATATGCTTTTACGTTTATCTTAATTCACTGGAAAACTGCTTTTGATCTGTATTCTGTACTTTGTGAGAAGCTTTTGTCTCTGATCTTGTCACAGGCATAAGAATTACATGTGTGAGAAGACAGTAGATTGGAAACTTATCTTGGATTTCATTTCTGTGCCTCTTGCTGTTTTGGTATGAAAAGAATTTTCAGCTCTTCTCTCAGTATGTTTGCCTGTACATGGCCAAATTTTAAAAATACACAAAATTAGATGAAGCATAAAACCAGAGCTTTCTCATGTTTGCTTGCAATAAAAGGAAAATCAGAATATCATGATCTCACTTGGAAATCGAAACTCCTTCTTAACAGCTCCTTGAGTTAAATTAGGATTCAGGACAGAAAAGACCTTGAAGATATAGCACCAATCACTTTTCTTTACTTTTTCAGAAAGGGGCTGTTTGCTGGCATGAAGCTGAAGAAGAAGAAAAAAGGCGAGAAAGGGTTGACAATTGCAAACAAAGATGCACTGGGTAAGGCCTCATAAATCAGTATTTCAGCTGGGAAGAGCAGGTGGGGAATTATATCTAATTTCATGTGAACTCATTTGAATTGTGTCTTAGTGCTCAATGTTGATCAAAAGGACAGTAAATTCCTTATTACTCCCAAGTAAATTCCTAATTATTTTTGCATTAACTGTTTTGCTAAGTCTACCTTCAGATTCTGTGAGTTCAGACTGCTGTATCTGACAGAGTAAAACAAAATGTCAGCCTGACTCTTACCATAGAAAAATGACAAATTTTTGAAAGTTTTTTTCTAGTCCAGAGAAAGATAATTCATTACAGGTGTGTAATTTCTCCAGAAGATCTGTTGCTTCTGGAAACCATAAGAACACAACCTGAGTAGGCTCTGATGGCTGGATGGACTGGCTCAATAAAGCTGGGAGGTTTACTTAGTAGCAATTTTCCTCTTAAATGTATGGCAGTTTTTTAATTTTTATTTTAATTTAATTTAATTTA
>NW_010269933.1:0-10654 GCF_000690775.1 Eurypyga helias
AAGCTAAACTTAAATGAGCAATTTAATCCCTGAAGGGAACTGATTGCATCAGTGTTTCACCTAGGCAAAGCCCGAGCTCCATCTCCAGTCCTCAGGTTCTTCTTTTCTGCTGGCAGATGGACACCAAGTATTCCTGTACCTGTTCCTTCTTGAGGTCGGAGGCATGTAAGGAGGCTGCTGCCTAGCATCATCCATTCTTGGCTGCATGAGCACCTAGGTGTCAGAACTGCACCCACAGGAAGGAATGTCTGTAGCTGTGGCAGTTGTCATGGCCATTACCTTTTTTCCTCCCACTTTGAACTGTGAAGTAAACGTAATGATTCCTATGAATCCTTGTCCTTTTCAATCTTAAAAAGAATTGTTAAAAGCATTATGTTTTAGTTAGGAGAGCTGATGAGATTTTCTTCACAGGGTTGGAAAAGCCTGGCTGTTGTTTCTTACGGGTGAACGTCAGGACTGGAGCCAAATGCAGTGAAGGAAAGACAGTGCTATTGGTCCAAGCAACTGTTGGGAGAGTTTCACCAGGAGGAGTGTGTCTTGTGATGTGTTACTAGTGTTTTTTCAGGAAGTTCAGATTATGTTTGCTCCCTGATACATTTATGTTCAAGGTGGTATGACTTTTGAAGCTTGTCAAGAAAACATTGTCGGGACTCCTGCTCCTTTGTAACGTTAGTGCCATGTTCTTAAGCCTTATCGTCGTTCTCAGATCTGAGTAAATGGGAGAGAGTATCGAGGATGAGATTCAAACACGAGAATGTCCATCTTGTGCCTTATCCCTACATTTGCACTATGTATCTAGAACTGAACTCGTTTCAGCAAAACGTATCTTGTGGTAAGTCTGTTTGGGTACGCTTGGATAGCCTCTGCGAGCATCCATGGTCTGTGTCTTGCGTTTCCCTTTCCGTCATCTGCTGTCGCTTTGCATGAGAGGGAACAAAACTGCGTGCAGTGTGGCTGTGCCATGGATTTGAAATGGAGCAGAACGGTGTGCTCTCTTCTGTCCTCTACTGCTTTTCTCAGATTTCCCGAATCTCTCCTGGCCTTTCCAACCACTGCTGACCCTTCAGCTAGTGCTGGTATGAAGCAATGCCCGGTGGCTCCCAACCTTCATTCTTTGCTGTCAGTAGCTAGGCTGGAGCCAGCACATGGGTATAGAACACATGTTTTTCTTCCCTGTGCTTGACCACATTTGGTGACATTGAACTTCCCACTTTTTGTTTCTGTTTTCCTAAACAAAGAATGTGTTTGTTTTTCTAAATAGTGGTAGTCATAGTGGTAAAAAAGTGGTAATAGTGTCTTTTGTATAATTTGCAAATGTTGTCACCTCACCAGTGTCTCATTTTCCAGGTTTTCTCTAAATTCCCTGAACAGACTCGCCGACTCCCTGCACACCTTGCTTCAGTATTGGATTGCCCTCTGCAGAGAGTTGTTTCTCTTCAGAATAATGCAGAGTGTAGTGTGCTGTTACTTTCAGACGCTGGTGTTTCAGGTTTCTGTTGGCAGGGAGTTTTCTTCAGGAAAACATGTCTGGCTCCCATGCAACAGAGGTTACCTGGCCAATATTCCGTGGAGGCTATGCTCCAGCTGTCCTTGCATGTCCCATCTGGTGCTTGGAACACAGGCTGGTGCTAACGGTTATTCAGTTCCTTCTCACCTGAAGGCTCCTTCGACTTCTTCAAGAAAAGCCATCTCCCCCATCCCATCAACATGTGGTACTCACAGCCAGGAGTTCTAGTTCTGAAAGAGCTGTATTTGCAGTTTTTTGGTTTCAGCATATCAAATGTGCGTCCAACTTTATTTCTAAGAAGTGGTTTGTCTTGTTCTCAGAAAGTGAGGTGCAATGCAAAAATGTACTTTTAAGTGGGTTAAAGGAAGTTCAGTCTAACAATTCACCAGTCTTTATCATACCTCTGTTTCAGGTAAAGACGCAGACAAGAGCAGTGATGAGCTTGTGAGTTGTGTGTGTCGGGGTTTTTAAGTTATATTCCAAATAGTCTGTAGAAGCAGAATGTGGCTGTAGGCAGTAGTTCTCCTATGTCCAGGTGTCAGTCAGGCAATGTAAAGTGGCACTGCACTCTCACCTAGAACCATCCAAGCTGAGAGAAATCCTCCTGTCAGTCCTGTGAATGAAGTTCTGGCGCAGGACCCGAGAGCCCTGCTGGCTTCCGTTAGATCTGTGTTCTACCAGACTGAGCTGTCAGATGGTTTCTTCACTGTGAGAGTCTGCCCGAGGTCTACATGGCTGAGTAATGAAGTCATTTCCTAAAAGTGCTGTATGTGTCATAAACAGCAAAGTTAAGCTGCTTTGGAAAGTTTTTTCAACTCAGCTCAGGGTAGGTTTGTTTTCAGTACAGTTAAGTGCCTGAAGATGTCCTCTTGAAATGCCCCCAAAGAAAATCCCACCGTCTCAAAAAAAAAGCTAATGATATTCCTAGGCTCTCCTCTAAAAATGGAGCAAATAGGATGTCCTGGAAGGCAGTATTTCCTGTTTAAAACTGTTGAGCATCATTCTCTGGATGGCCCCTCAGTGCTTATCTTCTGTTTGGAGAAGGCAGCTCATCTTTCATTTCTGAATCGTTTTTTTGGTTTTCATTGTATAAACATGAACAATTTTGTTCTAAAATATGAACGTATATTAGCTCTCAATTTTGTTCTAAGATAGAATGTTATCAGTATCAGATGTTATGAATAGCAAGTTTGCAATGCTTTGAAGGTCAAGAGAAGAGGTGACATGTCAGGAGCTACTGCAGTGGAAGGAACGACGAAGAGGAGAAGGGCAGAAGTCGGAGCAGAGACCTCACACCCACAGTCGGGTATGGGCAGGTCAGTTGGCTACAAAATAGTCTTCCAGGGCACATACCAATATTGTCAGTGTCTCTTGTACCTTCCTCCTTTTTCACTCCTGTGTATTGCTTTGCCCCGTTTGTCCTCTTCCTTCTCTTCCACAGGTGACAGAATCTAAGCAGCATTGCCCATGTTTGGGGAAAAGCTCTGCCATGCTTTCCGGTGCCGATGCCATTAAGTAGAGGTCTTCCTGTTTATCTCCTTTGTGCTAAAGTTATCTGTAGACTCACAGTGGGATGAGAACTCGGCAAGTAGACAAAGCAGCGCACTGGCTTGCACACCTGAGCCAGGGATGGCAAGGGAGGAAGTGGGGAGTTTTCTAGCTGCATCCCAGCCCATTCCTCTGAGTCATCTGATGAATGCTGCCTCTTGGCTTGAGGCTGTGAGCTGTATCGATGGATTTCACAGAATCATGGAGGTTGGGCAGGACCTTTGATATCTCTGAGTCCAAGCCCTCCTGCTCAAGCAGGGTCACCCAGAGCAGGTTGCCCAGGACGTGTCCCCTCAGGTTGGAGATGCCACAACTTCGGCGGGCAGCTGGTTGCAGTGCATGGCCACAGTTGCAGTCAAATATCTTTCCTCATGTTCAGATTTAATTTCACATTTTGCAGTTTGTGCCTTTTGCCTCTTGTCCTGCCAGAAGGCGGTGCTGAGGAGAGCCCGGGCGCTCTCTTTGTCATTCCCTCCCATCAGGTGAACAGTCTCAGCTCTGCCAGCCTCTCTGCATATGAAAAGTGTTCCACACCCCCTTCCTCATCTTTGTGGCCCGTTGCTGGGCTCACCTCTGTGAGTCCCAGTCTTGTCCTGGGGAGCCCAGTCTGGACATTGCATCTTCATTGCATCCCAATGAAGAGGAAGTTGGCCGCAGGCCTGTGTGGATGAACAAGCAGCTCCTGGACAAAGTGAGGCAAAAAAAAGCAGCCTACAGTGGGTGACAGGGAGCCTGGGAGGATTACAGGGAAGTTGTCCGAGAGGTCAGAGGTCAGGTTAGGAAAGCCAAAGCCCTGACAGAATTGAACCTGGCCAGGGGCATCAAGGCCAACAAGAAGGGATTCTGTAGGTACACAGGGGATAAAAGAAAGATCAGGGAAAATGTGGACCCCTCTGTGGAAGGGAAGGTGAGAGCTGGCTTCTCAGGATACGGAGAAGGCCGAGGTACTCAGTGCTTGTTTTGCCTCAGTCTTCACTGGCAAAGGGCACAAGCCATTTCACCCCCCTGAGTCACAGAAGGCAAGGACAGAGACTGGGAGAATGGAGAGCCCCCATGATTAGAGAGGATCAGGTTTGGGAACACCTGAGGAACACCTGAGTTTCCTCTGTCATTTTATTGCTCTGTGACCAAGTCTTGTAAGATCTTTGTGAGGTTCTTTGCTACCTGCCCTTGTCTTTGTGTCAGTAACCTTGTAGGATCTGCAAGCTTTCTCAGCTCGAAACTCATCCCCTTTTCCCTGTCATGGAACACCTTCTGTTCTCTTTAGCTGCTTGTTGGGTTCACTGGAAAAGCAGAAAGCTTAGTACTGGGAGGAGTGCGTATTTTCATTTTTCAGATGAGACTGACATTTGCATGTGAGTACGAATGTAGATTAAGGGTATCGATCTTGTTGGCTAGAGGTGCTGAAGTCCTGATTTCTAATGGAATACTCGGAGTAGCCATTTACAAGATTGCTTCCGTTTTGTGACTTTTTGTAAACTCAATTCTTGTTTATTTGCCTTGTTTTTTAGCGCTGGAGCCGAGGGTGTTCACCATATGGGTAAAGCAGAGCATGGATTTGAAATGGTAAGCTGCAGAATATTCACAAAGAGATGACAGCATCTGTTTAGACCATCTTAAAATGGCAAGCACAAAAATGCCTTCAGGTAGTTTTTTCCCCTTTTCATGTGCCTCAACTGCATTGAAACATTTTTGATTCCTGCTCATCCAACTTAGCCAAGGGCTGAGTTTTACCAGAAGACGACACAAGCTTTTCTGGCTGTCAAGCTGTGAACTCGAGGGCTGAGCTTAGCCTCTCAGAGATGAGCCTGAAGGATGCCCTGCCTGTCTTCAAGGCTCCAGTCCTCTTTTACCTCAGATGCCCCTTTGTGCAGAACTCCATGATGGGCCAACAGTGGGTGCTGACACCTTGACACTGGCTTCCCTGTGAGTACGTGTCACTCCCCACCATGTCCTTTCTCTGTACAGATGGGCTTGCAAGCATCTCCCTTCTCTCGAACCAGTGTTAGGCCTTTTCTCACTATGGCATCAGGAGGCAGACTTACGACAGGATTGTTCCGGAGGGCTTGGCAGTAGCTCACTAAACCCTCTGTTCTCCAGAGACCTTGTCAGGAGAGGAAGATTCTTTCTCTCTTAGCCTGCAGGTTAAAAGGCTGCATTGACAGAGCTGCTGTTAGGCACACCCGTTAGGCCACAGGGTCTTCCCTAAGGCCCTTGTTCTCCTCCTCCTGGCTGTTGCCCATCCTCTCAAATGTCCAGTACTTTTCATCCATTTTCTGGATACTGATGCCCATTCTAAATTTAGTTCAAACTCCTGCCACACTGTTGCCTTCCCGGCCTTTTCCCCTCTCCAACTCTTAGGAGAGAGACTTCTCTCAGGAGGCAAACTCACTTGTCTTGGGATTGTCCACAAAGGAAGCCCAGACCTTTATTTCAGAAGAGAGGGTTTTGACGGGTTTGTTGGATTTTCAGGATAGGATGGAGACTGCCTGGTAGCTCCTCAGGAGCATTCAGTACAGAAGAACCTTTCTAAACCAAGCAGGCTTCTTTGTCTCTAAAACCTGTGCCACTTTTATCTTCCCTCAGCTTACCTTTGCAGCACTAGTGACAGGTCTCTCTACACGTGCACTTTCTGGCTTCTTCCTCAGGTGCTCCAAACATTTTGTTGGTGGGATAAGGATCATCCTCTGAAAGATGCTTTTTATTCCCCACTTTGCAGGAATTGCTGTCCCCAGAATGCCTCTGCTCCTTGTACTGGGCTGAATGGCTGAATTTCCCAAACATGAGAGTCCTTGAAAGAGCTCCAGATTAGCATGTTGGCCCCTGAGCAGTAATGTGGTAGGTGGCAGGCATCACCGTAACCTCATATTGTGTTCACTGCTGTGGGAGGAGTTGTCCTGAGCTCTTCCTGGGTAAACTGGAACTTTGTTGAATGAATCATCAACTCTGAAAATATCAGTGCAGGTGAGAAGAACCTTCTCCAGAAGAGTTGCTTGTGTCCCTCTGTACCAGAAATGTGCACTAGTCAGGGCACTGTTGCAGTGAGAGGGATGTCCAGACACAATCTGTTGTGTGTATGAATCCCAGACCAGATGTCACGAGTACTGCCTGAAGCCATGAGCAGATGACCTCTCCCTTATATGCATTTGTTTAGATCAGAGCCAGGTGCTTCTGTGACAGGCTTTCCCTTTAGTTTCTTTTGGGATTTGGGATGGGAAGAAAGATTAGGTTTAGGAAAAACCATGTCAGTAGCTTCTATACTTTCTTGGGATTCTTCTGACCATTCCTCCAGGGCTCTTGTTCAGTTCACCAGCAGTGAATGACTTTGGATCCACGTCCAACTGGTGCTTTAGAATGCATCTCAGGCAGGGAAGGGTCCCATTAAAGACGAAGGAAAGCGATCTACTTGGTACACCTAGGGTTGACTTTACACCATGGGCACTGGGTGCAGAAGGAGGATGGAAGGGCCGCAGTAACGGCTGTTAAATGGATGGCATTTTCAGCTCTCACCCGAATGCCTTCTAGGCCTGTGATTTTGACAGCAGGCTCTGGTCAGGATGACCAGAGTGGAGCCTGTGCATCTTTCCACTTAGCAAGTTCGCCAGTAGAAGTCAGAGAAAGAGAACCGAGAGGTGCTCAGCCTGTCACTGCAGAGACTTCTCCTCCTTAGTTAATGCTCTGAGACTAAACTGCAAAGATCTCAAGCCACCTGAAGTTTGGAATTCTTCTGTTATCCTCCCTCTCTGACAAAGTTGTTTTACCCTCTCTTAAGGAAACTCGCATGCTGATTTTGTTGTTTGGGTCCTTTGTATTGCTGATCGCCTTCCTCCTGGCTGTTTCTGGCTCACCTCTTGCTTCTGGCACTTCTCGCTTTCTTCTTTCCCTGCTACTGTTTCCTTTGTCTTAGCAGGGCTGTCTAGAGCCCTGTAGTGTCCCGTGGCTGTTATTTCCCACAGCAACTCGCTTCATGATTTTCAAATCTCTGTCCATTACTCTGCTGTTACTCTTTCACTCTCTGCTCTATTAAAGTCTACTCAGTGACTTACAGCTTTATGTTAGGCCTGTGGATGTCCTCAGGGGGGAGGGGCAGAAATATATTGGTGAAGCAAGTCCTCGTAGCAGCAGGGAAAAAAACCAAAGTCACAGAACGAGAGAGAAGACATTGCCTTTTAGTCCTTAAAGCAAGACAACAAACAAAAATCTCCTGGACAATAGAATTTTATGTTCTTTTTGCTCAGTTTATTGTTGTGTTCCTTTTCCTTTCAGAATTCCTCCAAAGAAAATGAGTGTGAGTTTAGTGCAGAATCCCTTTCCGTGGGCTGTAACCAAATGGCTTTCCGTAAGTAAGGAATTCCTGGATTGTTTCATTCAAATTGGTCATTATCAAGTCAGGTGCTCTGAGGATTACACTGGTATTGGTTTTTCTTTTCAAACTGTGTTTGGTATTTTCCAGCACGTGAGATTGAGAGTTACAACCACCGTAAAGCAATAGGTCACCAATGGTTTTGGGTGAGCCTCTCATCCTGCGTAACGAATTCCCACCCACAGAGCTAGGGAATGTAGCTCTTCCAGAGCTGGACTGTGAGATGGGAGCCGACCTCCACATCTGTCTGCACTGGGCCCGCTTTGAAACCTCCCAGGTGTCACATCAGCCAGAGTCTGGACCCACCTTTCACTTTCAGGGTCTGCTGCTGAGTATGCAGAGCGTGTGGAGGGAGCGAGCTTGTGTTTTTGTTTGTGTTGCTGTTTCTTACAGGGGGACCTGTGGAATCTCACCTTGAACAACAAACAGCAGCCGCTCAGGCTGAGGGTGCAATGCAGCTGCAGCAGCAAACGGACCAAAGCGTAAACAAAGGAATCGTGGAGTCAGAAGGAAGAGGTCTCTCAAAATTGTTGAGAAGGTACTAATCAATACTGCAGCTATGAGCAGGTGCAGTCCTGGCTATATCCGAATCTTTTCTGTGCTTAAACTGAAGTCTCCTGGTAAGATTACAGAGAGATCCTCCAACAAGCCAGGGATCAGGTTAGGGAAGCCAAAGCCCTGACAGAATTGAACCTGGCCAGGGACATCAAGCCAACACAAAGGGCTTCTATAGGTGCATAGGGGATAAAAAGGTCAGGGAAAATGTGGGCCCTCTGTGGAAAGAAATGGGAGAGCTGGTTTCCTGGAGAAGGCCGAGGTGCTCAGTGAATTTTTGCCACGGTGGTGCAAGCGTGCAAGCCATCCCCCCTGAGTCACAGAAGGCAAGGGCAGGGGCTGCGAAGCCTCTATCCATCATATTCGAGAAGTCGTGGCGGGCTGGGGAAGGTCCCGCCGACTGGAAAAGGGGAAACATAACCCCCCTCTTTAAAAAGGGAAAAAGGGAGGACCTGGGCAACTCGAGGCCAGTCAGTGTCACCTCTGTGCCTGGCAAGGTCATGGAGCAGATTCTCCTGGAAACCATGCTGAGGCACATGGAGAATGAGGAGGGGATTGGTGACAGCCAGCATGGCTTCACCAAGGGCAGATCATGCCTGACGAATATGGTGGCTTCTGCGATGGGGTCACAACCTTGGTGGATAGAGGACAGGCAACTGATGTCACCTGCCTGGACTTGTGCAAAGTGTTCAACACCGTCCCCCATGACATCCTTGTCTTGAAATGGGAGAGGTGGCCAGAAATGACCTGTGATTACATTTCTGAGAGTATCTAAAGTATAACATGCTCTTTTTGTTGTTGTTGTTTCCCCAGCATGATCTTTTCGCCACTACAGCATCTTTTTGGTGGAAAGAACTGACCCTGAAGTACCTGCTGATTGTCATGGGCCGTGAACTCAGCATAGATGTCAGGTGGCATTGTGTCTTTTGTCCTTCAGCTTTTCTATTGCTTGTCTCAGGCCTTGAGTGCTTTAAATGGAATTCTACTGTGTTTACATTTTCAAATTAACCTTCTGAAGATGTTGGGTTGGGATGTCTTCCTCATCACAGCCTAGAGCTTTTGGAAAAAGAGCAGCAAGTGTCCAGATTTGGACCCTTGAGTGTTATGAATTTTATGTTTAAAGGTCATTAGATGAGATTCTAATAAAACAAGCATCAACTTGAAACTGTGCTTTTTTAAGCAGTCTTAGCCTGGCAGCAAACACTCTCTCCCCCAGGGCATAGAGGTTTCTCCTGTTGGATTCCTGAACTACTCTTCAGAGCATTAAAAAGGTGAAAATTAGTGGAAACTTTTTGGATTAGATTTTACCCCTACAGCTTGCGTAATTAGTCATGTCTTGATTAGGTAGTGGGATGAGGCTGGGAGTCAAGATTTCAGGTGTGCCTAGGGAATGCTCAGGCAGCGTTTGCCATCGCGCTCGTGCATTTACAACAATCCGTCATCCCTCAGCCGTCTCCGGAGCACGTGCCTGCCCTGCGCTCAGCTAACACATAGCACCGAGTGGTTGTTACTTTGCAGGAGCCACGTGCAGCCGGTCAGCTGCACCTTGGGGTAACGCGTCTGGCAGAACGAGGCAACACAACACGTGGTCTGCTCAGCTTCTCTCCACCCTGGCCCACTGGTTACGCACCGCTGGAGTCAATTCCTGGCCTCCTGTCAGCAGCGAAACAATGCTTTCCTCCCAAGAAGGACTGGAGTTGAGAAACTGGGTTCCATTTATCCTGTTCTCCTTAGTCCTGTCCCACAATCACTGGCAAAGGTTGAGTGCAGCAGGATTCTGTCCCTTCTACTGGGAGACCGTGGAGTGAGACGGACAGTTGTGGCGGCTGGGAAATGGATAAAGAGCTGACAGATAAAAAAAGAGAATCTATCCATGATTGCCCTCTGTAGCACTGGCTGTGCCAAGGAGGTGATGTCCCACTTTCCTGACCTTGCGGGCAGCTGCATCGTGAAGGGCCTTTACCCGGCAGAGCTGGGACTGTTCAGCCTGAGGAGAGGAGGCTCAAGGGGCATTTTATCAATGTGTGCACATACCTGAAGGGAGAGCGCAGAGGGGACAGAGCCTGGCTCGTTACACTGGTGCCCAGTGGCAGGACCAGAGGCCGTGGGTTCAGACTGGTTTCCCGCGGGGGTGCTGTGCTCATTTGGATGTCATGCGCCGGGGGGGTCATGCTCCCTGAGGGGTTGTGCCCACAAGGATGCCATGCCTGTGGCGGGGCCGTGCCCGCTGGGTTGCTGTGCAAGGCCTGCCGGGCCCTGCTGCAGGGTGGGGTGATCAGTGTTCCCATCCGCTGGCACTGCAGTCCGGGCCTGTCTGACAGCGAGTGCAACCCCTGCAGGTCCTTCCGCCACCTCCACCCAACAGGACCTTGGCTCCCCCCAGATGTGACTACAGGTGATGGCTGTGTCTCCGCTACCCTGCGTCCTCCAGCCCTGCCCCACCATCAACGCAGCACCCACTGGTCTCCTCTGAGGATGCTTCTTGGTGGGTGGTCATCACCCCAGGGTGCTCCAGCCTTGAGCCGGCCCATCCCATCCCTCCCCTGGTACCACCAAGCTGAAAAGGGCCACAGTGGCAGGATGGGATAACACTCGCTCTGCCTGAGGCTCTGCAAATCCCTGCCAGCTATGAGGGAGCTGCTGTCCCCGCGAGACGTTGCACCTATGGATAGGTGGGATGT
>NW_010269933.1:10741-12096 GCF_000690775.1 Eurypyga helias
CCTACAGCCACCTGCCACTGCTGCCAGCCCTGGGCCTGTCGATTAACCACCTGTGCTCAGCATCCCTGCCTGGGCTGCTCACTGCAGGTGAAATGGAGGGGACAGGGCTGTCAGGACTGGTGGCTGTGTCCCCATCCTCAAGCCCTGCAGTGCCATGGTAGGGACATGCCCAGCCCCCCGCTGAGGTGGAAGGACCTGCAGCAGGGTCGTGGGAACAGGACAGGCTCCCTCCAGCCCCCTCCGGGCACCGTCCCTGCCCACAGGCTGCCTGCAGAACCTGGCGCCTGACAGAGGGCTGCTGGGGTAGGCGAGGGTGGGTGCTGCCCCAAAGGGCAGCGCTACTGCAAGAGGAGCTCACCCCTGCCTGCACATTTCTCTTGTCCCGAGAGCAGAGCCAAGCCCAGGGAGCACAGGAGGGTCTCAGGCTGCAGCCCTGGGGTCTCTTTCTCCACAGGAGGGCAGGAGCAGGAGGCACGTACCAAAGCACAGGCTGCAGCCAGACGCACACTCGACCGAGCTCTAGAGCAAGAGAGAGGGTTCACGGGTCCAGGTTCCAGGGCTGGTCCAGCCAATGGGGGGCTCTTGCCCATAGGAGCGCTCATCCAGAAGATCCCTCCTACCTGGCACTCGTGTTCCCCTTTGATGCTGGTGACCCAGTGTGGATCCCCCCATTCAGGGAAGGTTGGTTTCGGGGGTTTGAGTGTTGGAGACATCTCTCAGTAGGGCCCAGAAGTCCATTCCCATGGGGTGCACAAGTTTCATCTCACCATCACGAGTACCCCCCAGCACACAGTTAGTTGTTTCGGGGATTACAGACTGAAAAGAGTGCCAGGACCATTGTCTCGGTGAGTTTCTTTCCATTTGGTCTCCCACAGGGGACAGGCAGGGAGTACTGCCAGGCTGCAGCCTTCCTGCCCCAAGCAGGCAGGGACCAGACAGGGACAGGGACAGGTCCTTGGTCCTTCCTGCCCAGCAAGGACACAGCTCGAGCCCCCTGGCAGCAGGCCCCTCCTGGGTGGGAGCTGTGGGCAACAGCCCCTGCTTCCCCCCTCCCCAGAAACTACACCTGCCTTCTATAATTCCTTTATTTCTAGAAATTCAACATTAAAACCACTCAGGCGAGCCAGCACAGAGCTGCGGAGCACAGCTCCAGCCTCTGGTGCCCCTAGACCCCCCCAAGAAGCAGCTGAGGGCATGCCAGCTCAGTCCCTGGCACAGCTCTTGCCTTCCCTCCCTCAGAGCAGGAGGGTTGCACAGCTTCTCTGAGGGCCAGCACATGGCCAAGGAGGTCTGTGACCACCGCCCAAGGACCTGTGAGCAGGGCCCCAGGGCCCGGCCCGGCACCGTACAGGCAG
>NW_010269933.1:12171-40738 GCF_000690775.1 Eurypyga helias
CCGTATTCCTGGGCGATGTTCTGGAAGAGGCTGATGTGCTCCATGAAGGTCTGGGAAGAAGGGAGCAGGGAGGGAAGGATGCTGCCCAGTACCCCTGGGCAGGGGGGCTCCAAGGGGGGGCCGGGCAGGGCTGGTGGGGCAGAGGGCAGCACAGCAGGTTCCAGGGGACAAGCAGTTAGGGAAGAGGCAGAGAAAGAACAGGGTGCCACCAGCCTCCTTATCCCTCCAGGAGCTGCTGGCATGGGGCTGGGCTAGGCAGGAGGGTGCAAGCTTACCTGGGAGGAGATGGTGAGGGCAAAGTCTCCAGCACAGCTGCAGTACACTGGCATATGCGTCTCCTTCACACCATGACACTTCTTGCACACCTGGACGCCAAGAAGTTTTAGGTGGGCGAGGAGATGAGGCCAAGCCCCTCTGCCAGGGGCAGATTTAATAGGTCTGGCCTCAGCCAGCCAGGGGGACAAGCAGAGCAGGGGAGCCCTGCACTCACCAGGTCCTGCAGTACGAAGGCCATCAGCTTCTTCTGCAAGGCTTCCACCAGCGCTGTTTCCATAGCACTGGAGTCGTACTGCGCTTGGCAGTTGCAGCAGACCCAGCTGGGCAGCACTGACCCATCCTAGAGACAGAGAGGAGGGAGGTGAGCACCAAGATTCCCAAGCACTGAGACGGTGTAACTGGTTTCTGGAGAGGACAGAGCATCAGCCAAAGCCAAGGGATGCTCAGACCTGTCACAAACAGCTAGAAGTGAAGAGAAAATGGTCTTCAGGTGAGGCTGATTACCATCAGCAAGCAGAGCTGAAAGCAAGGGGCGTAAGAGAGACAACAGGTAGTGTGAGTGACCGGCACCCAGCACTGCCATGCTGAGGCCTCTGTTGTTCCCAGGAAGGGGCTGCACCTGGGAGAGGGCAGGGTCCTTGCACAGGTCCAGGTCCCTGCAGAAGTTGCAGTTCCTGCAGATGACTTCAGGGAGCACGTAGGAGCGGCAAGGGTCCCGAAACTGGGCTGCTTCTGAGAACTCGCCCACCTCAATGAGGCGCAGCAGATCCCGGCGCAGTTTGCTCACCTGGTTGGTTACGTTGGCATCCAGGGAGAGGACCTACAATAACAAAAGCCAGGTGAGCCTACCAGCAGAGTGTCTCACCAGGACAGCTCATACCCTTGTGACCCCATATGGATGCGGGGCAAGACAAACTCGTTGTAGATCACTCCTGGAGAAAAGCTGCGGCAAATCTGAGCCATGGGTAAGGACCAGAATTTCAGCCCTGACTGCAAACCTTCAGGAAAGGGGCCTTGCCCACCCTACTGACCTGGCAAACATATTTGATGAACTCCAAAGCTGGGTTGTTGAGCGGCAAGTAGGAGCCAGGCAGCACTGGGAACATGTCTGAAGGCTCAGTGGCATTACGAGAACCAGCCATCTTCTTCTGGATCTTCTGAATGATGGTGAAGAAGCTCTGGGTGAGCTCATTGGCCACATAATCCTGCGAGAATGTGATCATGCCTAGAGAGAAGGAGCAGAGAGCACTTGAGCGTACAGTGGCATATGGGGACAGCGAGGCGGGTGGCTCTCCGCCTGCACCAGGACCACACTGTGGCTCAGCACTCACCAGGCATGGCCCCCCTCTCCCCCAGTGCCTCCTGCGACACCTGGCTGGTGCTCCTCCTCTTGATGGGGGTGCTCCCGGGGGCATTGCGCCGCAGCTCCTCCTTCATGCTGTGGTACACTGCCACGATGTAGGCTGCGGAGACATGTGCAAGGCTTCAGCTTCAGCCTGCATCAGCAGCTGCCCCACTGCAGGCTCTCCCTGGAACTAGGGAGGCATAAGTGACCTTGTCCCCTCCCTGGGACAGCTCACCTGACACAATCATCAGGAAGTAGCTCTGGCAGGAGGCAGCCTGGGGCAGGAACTGCGCAATGTTCCAGCTGTTCTCCAACAGCTCCTCCACTTGTGGCTCCCCTTCTTCCTCTTCATTCCCCGCCACCGCCTCTTCCTCCTCCTCCTCACTCTCCTCCTCCAGAGCTTGCCTCTTGCTGGTGTCCTTCTGGAGGAGCCAGCAACGTCGCAGTGGTTCTTTGTGCCCAGCCTCCCCACCCAGCTCAACCCCCAGCACGCTGCTCCTGGGGGACTGAGCGCTTCCAATCTCTTACCTCCCTGTAGTGGATGCGAGAATCCACTTTTCCCTTGATACCTCCATAATTTGCTGGATCCATCCAGAGCAGGAACTCCCAGCAGCGGGAGAAGGAGATGGTCAGAGAGTGGAAGATCTCCTTGGAGTGGATGCTGGAGGGAAGAGACTGCAGTCACCCACAGTGTTGGCACCATCCCTTGTTTGGAGCCTTCTCCATGGAAGACTGTGGGGAGGTGGTGATGCTGGCAAGGAGAGAGGGGGTTCCCCTCTCCCATCCAACCACTGGGGGAGACCCCAGGAGAAGCTGTGCCCAAGGAGTCTTGGCTGCCTATGCTTGTGTCAAGGTGCCTGTACCGTGGGTGGGATGCTGAGCTGGGCACCTCCACTTCTCCTGAAGGTCTCTCCTGGATTGACTCCTATGAGTATTCATGGAATATTACTTACAGAAGACAGGTAAGGGACAGATCCCTACTCCAGCCATGACAGCAAGAAAACTGGGCAGCCTTATCCCTTTAGTAGCTTTGTTAACAAAAAAAAAAATCTAAATTCAGTGCTGAGGCCTGTCAAATGGCCAAAAAAAAAAAAAAAAAAAATCAGTATCCTCCTTCCCAGCCCTGCACCCTGCCTTGGCTCCATCAGCAGGGACCCTCATCTCCAGGCTCGTCCTGACAAGCACCCCACACCTGTTGGTGATGTACTCCATGTAGCTGATGGCATCCTCGATGCGCCGCTTCTTGGTGCACAGGATGATCCGGTTGAAGTTGGCATAAACCACCGAGGAGCCCAGACGCTTGAACTCAGCCACCAGCCTGTAGGCAGGGCACAGGAGCGGGAGTCACTGGGCAGGAAGGCAAAGCCCAAGGAGCAGATGCAACCCATGGAGGATGTGCTGATCCAGCACAGTCAGAAATCAAGCATATTAGCAGTGTCACACAAGGGAGCTCAGTATGGGAGGTCCAGCCTGCTGCCCACCTCTCTAGAGGCTGCAGCAGAGATGAGTGACTCTGGATGCCAACAGCACCCTGGTCACTAATGCCACACCTGTCTCCCTTCCCCATTCACCAGCCTGGCATGCTCCAGGTCTCACTTACTGCAGAAAAAGCTTCTTCATCATGTTGTGGAGCATGCGGTGCAGTGCCGGGTCGTAGAGCAGGGAAGAAGGAGAGCGGAGCCAGCGGTAAAAATGAATGACTTGGTTGTCTGCATAGATGTTGTGATACTGTGTGATCTCCTTCACCCAGCTCACCACCATGCTCTTCAAGATCCTGACAGGGAGCAGAGACCAGCATCAGCCCACCAGCCATGAGCAACCCCTTCCCCCTTCCAGAGAGGTACATGTTTTCAGCTATGCTGGAGGATTCAGTGGGAACTCTGCCAGAGTAGAGACAAGTGAGCCCTTGGCACCTGAGCCACAGGGTAAATATGTGTCTCTATAACCTGGTGAAGCACAAAGAAACAAGAACCAGGAAACAAAGTCTTCATCAACATCCCCATACATCTGCTGGCTGAGCCACCAGGCAGTTCTGAGCCCAGGATCTTCAAAAGTCTGCTGGAGAAGATGCTTGCCCCACCCTCAAGACCTGAATTTATGTTTAGAGCACCCCACAGACCCCATTGCTGGCACAAGCCTGCCTAAAGTCAGGAGCAAATGAGAGGCAGGACCCCCAAGGGGACCTTCCAGGAAGGAGCCCAGATGTTCCACCTCCTGCTGGCTCCTAGAGCCATACCTGAAAGTGTTGGAGCAGAGGGCATCATAGCTGGCTGGGATGTTGGCAGCTTGGTTCCCTGTCACCATGTCTTCTAGGGATGCCTGCTGAATCACGTCAAAGCTGATGCTCATGCTGGAGCCTCCTTCCATGTCATTTATGTGGTGGGACTGCAACACCGTGTTTACAGCCAGGCTCTGGATGTCCAGCTCCAGACACACTAACAGCGAACACAACCTCTCAGCAGGCAGGCGTGGCAAAGAACACCTTCCCTGCCCCTCTGCCAGAAGTACTTTTCACAGTCATAAGGGCGATCTATAGGTGTTGCCACAGCAGAGGAGCTCAGAACTATCACTCAAGCTACTTCTGCCTCTGAGAAAGACTTGTGCTAGGGTCACCAGGAACAAGCACTTGAGCTAGTCTGTCCTTGGGCTGACACACTGCAGGTGGTCTTCTGAGTGCTGCTGTCGGTGGCCATGAATTAGGAAAGAATCTGTATTTGGATGCTTGAACACATTGCAGGTGAGGCCTCCCTGCCCCTTGCACACCCCTTGGCCAGATCACTGCTGAAACACCAAAGCTGCTGATAACTACTGTCAACACAGAGACTATTTGGAGACCACATCCATCCCGCTACAGCACATGCAGAGAAGGACCCAGCTCTGCCCCTGCTCAGTGCTAACACCCCACTCCCTCCTTACCTGTGGAGTAGCAGCCTGGGTTGTTTATCTCCACAGAAGCTCTCTCATCAAACTCCATGACCAGGCGGTTGTCATCAGCCTCCTTACCCCCCAGGTCTGGGCGGGCTGTAGGCGAGAGCCACAGCAAGTGGTTGTGACGACGGAGGTGGCGTGAGAAGAACAGGTCAGAGCCAAAGGTGGAGATATCATCGGGGAGGTTCCCAATGGGAATGTGGTAGTACCTGGGGCACAGAGAGGTGAATGGTCATGGGAGTGAGCTCAGCTGCAGAGAAGACAGTAACCCCTGCCTGTACCCTCAAGGGGCAAGGCAGCCTCCTGTGGTCCCATCAAGGGCACGGCAGCCCAGGGGAACACGGTCGCCCCAGGCACCTGCTCATCTCGAAAGCCTGGGAGAGGCAGGTGTCTAGGTTGAGGTAGTGGCGGATCATGCGGCGGGCAGCATGGCGCTGCCAGTCCAGGACCGAGTAGCTGATGTCATCTACCAGCCGGATGGGGACCAAGGGGAACTCCTCAATGATGGGAATCCCACTCGCCAGCCGTTTCAGGTCCCAGTTAGACTGCACAGCGACCAGCGTGGGGCCCCGGCGCTCATCCTGTGCGAAGAAGAGGACATGTCCTGGTGCACCGCTCCAGCCAGCCCCTCTGCTCAACAGGACACCAGCAGTGCTGGATGCCCTGTCCCCGTAGCAGGTCCCCACAGTGGGGACAGCACACCCCAACACTCCTGAAGCATCCACCTCCACACAACCAGCTCCCAAGCTGAGTGCAGGGATGTCGGGAGGCACTGAGGTGGCCTCGCTGCTGGCACTGCCCTGGGCAAACCAACCCAAGCAGGCCAAAGCCTTTGAGCAACACCCGCTTTTACCACTGACCTTCAGGTCAGCAGCTACATGCAGGCACTGTTGGAACTGGTGCACCGGTACCTTCCACAGCATCCTCCCCTTCCCACGTGCCTGCATGGACAAGGTCCTGCAGGTACTTTCCTCACACCTTCATCTCACCTTGTAGCTGAGCAGCAGCCGCTGGATGGCTCTGTAGACGGCCTTGGGGTCGGTCTCAGCACGCACTTCGAAGGTGTGCTTGTCTGGGGGCAGCAGCTCCTCACCCACCTTCTCCAGCAGTGCGCTGCGCTCCACTGAGAAGAGGGTGGTGAGATTCGGCATCTGGTTGCTGCGTACCTGCAGCCAAGGAGGACCAGGTTGGAGCTGGGGGGAGAGGGACCCTGGGCTGCATGGTCCCAGGGGTCTCTTCCCTCTGTGCATCACACGATACCTTCCACCAAGCCCTGCCGAAATGTGGAAGGGTGTGCAACGCGCTAAGAAACCTTCCACTGCCTGACCCCCGTCATAGAATGGTTTGGGTTGGGGGACCTTTAAAAGTCATTTAGTCCACCCCTTCTGTAATAAGTGGGGACATCTTCAACTAGATCAGGTTGCTCAGAGCCCCCACCAACCTGCCCTGGAATGTTTTCAGGGATGAGGCATCTACCACCTCCCTGGAAAACCTGTTTCAGTTTTTCACCACCCTCACTGTAGCAAATTTCAATGATTTAGTCTAACTATACACTCTTTTATTAGAACCATCACCCTTGTCCTATTGCTAGTCTCTGCCTTCTCCAAGCTGAACAATCCCAACTCTCTCAGCCTTTCCTCACAGGAGAGGTGCTCCATCCCCCTGATCATTTTCGTGTCCCTCCTCTGGACCCCCTCCAACAGGTTCATATCTTCTTGTGCTGAGGACTCCAGAGCTGGACGCAGAACTGCAAGGGGGGTCTCCCCAGAGCAGAGTACAGGGGCAGAATCCCCTCCCTCACCCTGCTGGCCACGCTTCTCCTGATCCAGCCCAGGATACGGTTGGCTTTCTGGGCTGCCAGCGCACACGGCTGGCTCATGGCCAGCTTTTCATCCCCCAGCACCCCCAACTCCCCAGCCTCTAAAGTCCCACCTTACCTTGTCCAGCACAAAGACAGCAGCTTTGCGCTGCGAGGGGATGAAGAGGCCCACAAGTGCTTTGCTGCCCTGGGAGCCGTGGTAGAGGTAGATGTGGCGAATACTTCCTAAGGACACAGAACATCAGTGGTACCCACGGGCACCAGGTCCCAGGAGCACCCCTCCCAGGGTTCCTCACCTGGCTCCAGGTAAGTGAACTGGGCCAGCGAGCGCATCTCCAGGTGCTCAATGTCAAAGGTTTCAGCCTCCCGCCCCGCCAGCTGCCCGACGAGCTGCCTGCTGACCATGCACACGCAGCCCAGGTGGATGAGGGCACGGAGGAGCAGCGGCACCTGTAACAGTGGGGAGAGATGTACTGGAACCTTCTGCTACCAAGACCCTCCTGGAGGTTTCAGACCTAGAACAAACAGGCTTAAAAACCACAGGTAGAACGTATCTGAGGTACCTCCAGCATGACTTTGATATTATCACCCTTGCCAGTGCTGGAGATACAGAACAGGTATCTTAATTCACACGTGTTGCTGTCTAGCCCTAAATCCCACCATCAAGGACAGCAGCAGGTACTTGGGAGGATGTGTGAAGCGATATCTAGGCATTCTTGAAGCTCTGCAATTTGTGGTTTGGTGCTCCTTCAAGACAAAGGCTTCATCTGAACCACCAGATAATCAGCACAGTTGGAGATCCACCACTGATTGGCCCTGTTTTATTAACCCTACAGCTTAACTTACTGCTGCAGAAGACTCCTCCTAAGTGATTTGCTGTGGGACCTAGTCCCAGAACAGTGAGAAGCAATAAACATTCCTTGCCTAATCCTGCCCTCATGATGTCAGTATGATTTTATAGACCCCTAGTACACTCCATTTTCAGATCTCTCTAGCAAACCAAAGCGTTCCCATGTCTGTAAGTCCCATCCCTGCAAAGAAGCCGTTGCCTCCCTCGCATCCTCATCGTTCTCCTGTGTTAGTCTTGCTAAGTTTTTGGAGACCATGCTCAGAATTGCACTGCAGATGTTTAAAGATAACACAGATCTTTCCTTGCAGAGAACCCCGCTGGACGCAGTCCTGGGCATCTCCAAGGACAGAAACTCCACAACCTTCCAGGCAACTCACTCAACCATCCTTGCAGGAAAAGTTTTTTTCTGACATTTTTCTGACATTTTCACAGAATTTACCATGTTTCAGCCTGTGTCTGCTGCCTCCTGTTCTCTCTCTGGGCACCACTGAGAAAAGCCTGGCTCCTCTCCTTTACCCCTCCCATCAAGGAGGTCCCCTGAGCCTCTTCTGCTCCAGGCTGAACAGTCCCAGCTCACTCTGCCTCCTCTTGTATGACAGATGCTGCAACCCCTTGATCATCTCACTTCCTTTTATATCTTTAATGCCTCATTTTACATCAGTTGCTAATTTTTTCTGCTTCTTGATTTTACTTAGTCCTGATTATTAAACACTGTGGTAGTGGAAAGGAGTCAGGTTTGCTAACAGATGATCTCGTACAGATAGCACAGAATGCTAGAGGTTGGAAGGGACCTTTGGAGATCATCTCGTCCAACCCCCCTGCCCAAGCAGGTTCACCCAGAGCAGGTTGGACAAGAACACATCCAGGTGGGTTTTGAATATCTCCCGAGAATGATACTCCACCGCCACCTCTCTGGGCAGCCTGTTCCAGTGCTCTGGCACCCTCAAAGGAAATAAGAGAGATGGATTTGTGTACATACTAGTTACTTTGGCAGAGTAATTTGAAGTAAGTTTTGGGCCCTGCTTACGAAACTAGGAGTTGTGCCTTGCCTTGTGGGACCTTTATTCAAATTTTCTAAAAGCAGATATTTAAGGTGGCTAACATTCATTTCTTTCATCTTGACACACTAGAACAGTTTCCAGGCTATACCAACAACTTTGGTAACTGACGTCTCCCAGCCTTATGATACAATTTTGGCCTTGCAGCCTCTTGCATCTCACAAAGCATTTTGTAGCTAATGGGACCACTGCTCACACCCAGCTTGTCTTACCTAGGCAAAGCCTTTTGATCCGTAATAATTCTACGTTGCATTTTACTAGCAAATTCACTTGCCTTTATGCTTTCTTTAACATACAGCTCTGCTCTTACAATGGTGGAACCTACTCTGCCACTTACACACAGGTCAGGTTCTGACATTACAATGTCGTCTTGATTAAATTCCCATCACCAGGTTTTGAGCTGCTGAACAAGTGTCCTCATTAGAAGCCAGCATCCCAGTTTTCCATCTTCATTTTCAGGCTTTCAGCATTAATAGCAGTAGTAAATTTAATTTCGGCTCGATTGCTTTGTATTGAACTTTGTTTGGGTTGTTCTTGCTCTTGGCAAACTTTGAAGTTGTATCCTATCCTCCTTTCTAAAGCTTTGATGACATCATTTTAGAGGACAGGCCACCCAGACCTATGTATGACTACACACATGTTGGGTTTTCCCTCACCTTTACTCTAAATACCCTTTACCTTTTCTGGTTCAAACACCACCAGGCTGGTTCTGGCTTGGTTTACAGGAAGATCACCCTTTCTGGTTAAAGGCCTTCTTTCACCCAAGTTTCCTAACTCCAAATAAACTGAACCCCCTTTCCCTGACATGCCTTAAACCACACGCTGATACTCAGTGTCTGCCCATACAAATGCAGGTACATCTGCCAGTACTCTGCTGTGCAAGGTCTTTGATTTTTAGTGTTTCTCACCAAGTTGTTGAGTTTTTAAGTGCCAGCTGTCCTCCTGTGCCACTAGCACTCAGACTATCGAGCTACCAGTCAGCAGTCCTCAGAAACGAGCTCCAGGAGTTACCTGTGTCTCATACACTCCCTCAATGTCTGGAGCGGAGAGGTCGGCATTGATTTCATTGATGTGCTCTTGGTACATATCTTCAGGGACAGAGTATTCATACAGGTTGTAAACTAAGTTTGAGCGGGGCAGTATCCTGTTCACCTGCCAAGGCAAGGGACATGCTTATCAGGGCACATCATGTCACACCATGCAGCACCACTGCCAGGAGTTAGGGTCTGAGCCAGCCCAGCTCCCAGTGTTCCTCTCTCCTAAGGAAATCTGTGGTTGATGTTCATGCACATTACAAATTCCCATAACAGAGAACCTGTTTTCTGGGCAGTCTGGGATTAGCAGAGGGGCCAGGGACTGGATGAGGTACATCTGTGGAGTGGGAGAATGGGGTCTTGCAAGGCAGTGGCTTGTAGTATCTGCTTGCAGCAGAGGCAAAGCACCTCATCTCAATGCAAGCGGCTTTTTCCCCTTCTGGAAGGGGCAGGTCCTCACCCTCCTGTAGGCTGCTCCCTCCTCCTGCTTCGGGATGCGCTGGTTGACGTAGAAGACCCGGGGGATGGTCAGCCTGATGCAGTGCAGGTCACTCCCAATCACCGCCCACAGCCTGAACAGCCCAGGCTGGCTGGTCTCTGCGATCTGCAGGCCAGGGGGGTAACAATGGTAATGTTAGCAGAGAAATCCAACACCTTATCAGTGCTTACGTCTAAGCTGTGGAGCACTTTGGTGCCAGTTGGTGGCCACAAAGAGAGCAGGGGGCTCTCAGAGTCCCCATGTCCTGCTGCTGCCCTAGGGCACCATGGAGAAAACTTCAGCTAAGGCTGGCCAACCAGCTCAAGCTGGCCCTCCACATCAGCCAAGTCACTCCAGTGTCCCAGACCAGCCTTCCCATCTCACGCTGGTGCTTGCACAAGGGCTGCGGGCAGCTATGAAGGCCTTTCCGGAAGATGAAGTGGGTGATGAGGGGGTGGGCTCAGACGGTCGTGCATAATGAGGCTTTGTGAAAATGCCTGGATGGCATTTTCACACCCACCTCTGTGTTTGTATGGTGGCTGCTTCCAGGCATCACTGGAATCCCGTGTCCATCACAGGCACACTGTGCCCAGTGCTGGGCTCCCCAGTACAGGAGAGACATGGACATACTGGAGACAGTCCAACGAAGGGCAAAGGGACAAGTCCAACAAGGACAAAGAAGGGCCTGGAGCATTTTTCATACGAGGAAAGGCTGGGAGAGCTGGGACTGTCCAGCCTGGTGCAGAGAAGGCTCAAGAAGATCTCAGTGTATATAAATAACTGAAGGGATGTGCAAAAAGGACAGAGCCGCCTCTTCCCAGGGGTGCCCAGTGGCAGGACCACGGGCTGTGGGCACAAGCTGGAACACAGGAGGTTCCCTCTGCACATCAAGAGACACTCCTTCACTGTGAGGGTGACTGAGCACTGGCACAGGTTGTGCAGGGAAGTTGTGGAGTCTCCTGCCTCGGTGATACTCAAAAGCCATCTGGACACTATCCTGGGGAAGTGGCTCTGGGTGGCACCGCTTGAGCAGTTGAACCAGATGGATCCCAGTGCTGCTCCAACCTCAACCAGTGTTTCTGCAGTTCTGTGACTACTGTACAGTGCTGCTCATGGGCTGAACTACACACAGGCCCCAGATTCACCACCAAGAATGACCATGGCTTTGGTTTCTATGCAGGTGTGTGTGAGCTTTGCAGCCCCACCTGGCCTCCCCAGCGTTAATACCAGTTGAGGTCAGCAGTCACTGAACTTCACCAACTAGTGACAGTGTAAATGCAAGGCTTATGCCCTGGGCTGCCCTCCGTGGCAGGTCCCCTCCCCAGTACCTGCACAATCTGCCAGGGCAAGTCCAGGATGCTGCGTGCTGTCCGGCGCAGGTAGCTACTCAGTCCCTTGGAGAGGGCATCACGGACCACTCCTCCACCTGCTGTCACCCCACCGTCCTCCAGACGTCGCCTCTTCCGCCGCTCCCACCGCTGCCGAGCCTGCAGCTCCCACTTCTTTTTGTGGTAGCGCAGCCAGACCAGCTGCTCTTCCTGAGCGGGGGGACAGCACACAAGTCCAGACAGAAACAAGCACAGGCTTCCCAGCCCCCTAAGACTGCACCACACAGCAAGCCCTCCATCCCCTATCCCTGCATCACGTTCCTGCCACAGCTGTGAACACACTGCCCCCCCCTTTTCTCCATCAGTGCTTGTAGTTCTCCATCTCATGGTTCTATTTCTCCCTGTAGTCCTAAGCCATGGGAATGCAGAGGGTTTCAGGAGACCCACAGTTCGCTCCTGGCAGTACTCAAGCTGCTTGGGTGGACAAGCACAGCTCCAGGTCACTGCCTGCCCAATCTGCTTCACCTACCTTGGTGGTGCCCAGGGACGGAGGTGGACCCAGGATCTCTCGCCAGGACTGTGACAGCTCCAGGTATTGGGACATCTGTTGGCTTTCCTCTCCTGCAGGGACTCGCTTCCGCTTATTTGCGATGGGAACCGGTGGCTGCAGGGTCTTGGAAGCCCCAAAGTCCTCTATGTCACCAATATGTGAGCTGGGTGTCTCTTCGAGGGCCTGGTTGGAGAGGACCTGAGGAAGCAAGGACAGCATAAGGAGATGGGTTGCATAAGAGCCCCATCACCACAGCTAGCACCTTTCCCTTGCCCTCTTTACCTGCCTCTTGCCCTCTGAAGTGAAGAGCTCATTGATTTTTTTCTGTTTGTACACATCATTCTTCTCTAGGAGTTTCTTGTGGAGCCAGTCTGGATGCCTGACCCGTGGCACTGGGTTCTTTACCTGGAGAGCATCACCAAATCACATTGAGCCCTGCTGACCAAAACCCTTCTCCTGCTCCTCCCTGTACCTGCTGCAGGGCTGCGGGAATAGTGATGATTTTCTGGATGGTGCTGCCCAGTCTCTCAATGTAGTAGTCCCAGTCCAGAATCTGAAGAGGGCAGAGCAGCAGGAAGCAAAGCTGAGCAGAAGGCCACCAGATGCAAGCATCTCCCCATGACTCCTGTACCCCACTTTGCAAGGGCAAGTAGCCACTGCCCAGGTTACGCCTCCAAAAGGTACAAGCCCTTGTCCCAGAGCTAAGGCCATCCACACGGACGCCCCACTCACCGCACGGATGTTGAAGTCCTGCAGTGAGGGGCTCTTCAGCCATTTTCGGAGATAGTGTTTGCGCACGCTGGGCTCTGCTTGGAAGATGGCAAGGGGGATGGCCCTGGGGAAAGCAGGGAAGCATTTATTACCCACATAGAGCAATGTCCCGGCAGCACATGATCCCCTCTCCCAGCCTGTGAAGACCCTTCAGGCTTCTTCTCCCATCCCTGCAAGGCGACCATGCAGCAGTTGTATGATGTTGCCCATCGCTAGTCTTGCTCATGGTCTGAGCCTGCAAACAGGTGATCCCTCAGCCACACCATGCCAGCTCGCTCACCTCCAGCTACCCTGCCTTTTCCCCCTTGGTTGTCCCCACACAGTCAAAAGGCCTGCCAACCTCAAGATGGGGTTACCTCTCGGTGACTGGAGACCCTTCGGGTTTCTTGGAAATGATGAACCGGCAGCTCAGCCCTGCATCCTTCACCATTTGGTCCCCCAGGAACTCTGCCAGGCGCTTGGCAGTGCTGATGGAGGTGGACTTCTGCTCTCCGTAGTCCTCCAGCTTGCGTGACATGGACCGGTTCTCTGAGATCAGCTCAAACAGCTCTGAATCAGGCATGTTGGCAGCCTGAAAGGGAGGAAAAAGACCCTAAAGCTAGCAAGAACCTAATGATCAAACTTTGCTGCGGTGAGATATGGGAAGCGCTAACATCCAGTTGGTATGGCTCTTTATGGGGAGCCTGGGAATTGCTCCCTGTTGCAGCTGCCAACATGACCTACTGCAAAGGGAGAGTGTGGGTTTGAGGCTTGCATCACTCTATGCTGTGGCTGGGCTGTGGCAGCACTGCTTTGTCTTGAGGACACAGAGTAGCTGGGCTCACCAAGAAATTTCTGTACAAGGTCATTACAAAATGGAAGGAACCAACCAGGCTCTCGGTCCCTCTTACCTCCCAGCTTCTTGTTTTTCCTGCTCACCCCAGTTATTGTACACCTCATGCCTCTGTACTCCTTATAAAACTCTCCGCAGGCAAGTGGCTGTCATTCTCTGCCCCAGAGAATGTCCTCAGACAATGTCCCTGGGGGATGAGGGCCACCAGATCAGCTCCACAAAGGAGCTGCCTGAAGGACACAACTCATCCACAGTTACAGCTGAACGAAGAGCCCTAGCACTGAAAGACACTAAACAGCAGCCTGAGCAAGCCAAATCAGCAGAAATAAGGTGGGGGTGACCATCAAAGGCACAGCAAACCTACTCTGGCAAGCAAAGTTCCACCCTTCCCAGTGCCCAACCAGCTCTGACACTTCCTCTCCAGCTCCACCTCCGGAGCACAGACGTGCTGAGCTGTGCTTACCTTGCTGTAGAGCACATCCAGCCAGTAATCTGCCACCTTGGCCACAGACGCGTAGACCTCCTCCAGCGTGCTGCCTTTCAGAAAGGCTTCAAATACAGAAGACTGGAATATCTTCACCAGCTGCAGCTCTCCCCGGCGTTTCACCTCAAATCCCTTCAGCTCAGCCAGGGACCCGTCCTCGTTGAATACCGCGTACCTAGGAGACGTAGCATGGGCAAAACCTGGCCTGCACCAAAGGACACGTCCAGGGTCCCAGTGGTGACCCTCCTGCCAGGGCGCTTCTCCCCATGCCACCATCCAGCGTGTTCAACGGAGCTGTGATGCTTGGTACTAGGATGACTTCAGAATATCTACAGCGGCTCTACCAACTGTTTCAACTTGGTCTGGAAAAGCAGTCAGTTCATGTCCTGGCTCATTCATGCTGCTTGGGAGAACGATCTTAATTGCATACAAGTAAAGGGCAGGAGGTGAGAGCTCAAGAAGGGAAATGGAGGAAGATATTCGGAAGAAGCTTAGAGAGAAGGAAACTTCATCAGCTCAGATGCTGGCAAAGGGTTTCAGAGGAAACTGGATGTAGCCATGACATGAATATAGGAACGCTCCTCCCTCTCTCCTTTTCTCTTTTCTATGCATTTCACAGCCCTACCAATTATTTGTATGTCTGAAGAAAAATCTTATAGGAACATCAGCTGAGAGAAGAGAGGGGATTCTCAACTCTGCATCACTTGGCAGCCCTTCTCCCACCTGACCACATTCCTGTGGACAGTCTTGTCTCCCCTCACCATGGTGCCAGCCACCTCCAGGCTGTTTCGGTTAGAAAGTGACCAAGGAATAAATGCTAACATCCCCAAACTACAAGAAACCAAGAAGCCCTGAGGTACAAGTCCTAAGAGCAGGCCCACTCAAGTGCTTGGCATCACCTCCACCCTGTTGGCAGGGACTGTTGCAGCAAGGCACTGACAGGAGACGGTGGATGCTGGGGCTCACCTCATGGGGCACTAAGCACAAAGCAGCATAGAGCTGTAAGGACAGAGGGTGGTGGAGGGCAGCGACAGCATTTCCTGGAGCTAGATCCAGGTCTGTGAGCACCCCTCTAGCTAGTGGTTGCTACTGCAACTGTGTTCCTATTTAGGAGATTGCAGAGAAATCAGTGAAGTGTGAGTACAACTATTCTGTAATGTGCCAGTAATGGCAGGACCTGTTCCTTCTTCCACATGGAGAAGGAAGGGGAAACATCTAGGAGAAGCATTACTGGAGGTCTGTGATGTCCTGAGAGATGGGAAGGCAGGAACTGGTGAGTTTAAACAGATTAGGTTGAATATAAGAAGCATCAGAAATCCTCAGAAGGAAAGTCAAAGTTCTCCAGCATACCTCAAAGCCAAAACAGAGAGATCATGTCTGGTCACCAAGCTGGAGAAATGTTTT
Organism: Eurypyga helias; assembly: GCF_000690775.1. NCBI lineage: Eukaryota > Metazoa > Chordata > Aves > Eurypygiformes > Eurypygidae > Eurypyga > Eurypyga helias. Next base: position 27,329 of record NW_010269933.1, read on the forward strand.
CTTCTAAACCTTATTGCCATAGTATGGCATTGGAGGCAAGTGGATAGCTGGATTCAAAGATGATTTAGTGTAAGGAACTTGCCAGTTAAAGCCAGTGAATCAAGGAAGCTACCAGCTCCAGGGGCAAGGACCAACGTGCCCCACATGCATGAAGGGAAAAAGACCCTCAATCTGTTACACAGGGCAAGTCATAATATTTTAAGCTTTGAAATCTCACCTTTTCTTCAGCTTCTTGCCCTCCTCCTTGGAAGCTGGGAGGATCATGGCCAGGTATGGTCCATCCACTTCAAAAAAGATGCTGTTCTCCGAGCGTGTGATGTAGGTGAGAGTGGCTGAGTCCTGCAGTTCCTGGTACTGGTCATTTGTGAAGCCTTCCTAAGGGGATAGCCCCAGGAGAACAGGTTCACTCAACAGTTGGGCTAGTTACACAAGGTGATGCCCTCTGGGCACACCCTGCCCAAAGGAATCACTGAGCACCCCTCTGAAGGCTACAGCACAGTTTAGGACTCAAAAATCAGAACACCTGGCCTGCCTCTTGAGAAGAAAAATGCTTTGGACGCTAAAATTATATTCTTTAGTTTTAGAGAAGCTGGCACAAGCACAGAATGGGTTTGGATTTTGCTCTTGTCTGGACTCCCAGCCTGCACAGGTGAGCATGCACCAAGCCTGGGCTCTTACACACCACCCTCTCTGCTGCAGGTGTATTGGAGTCTCTCCCTCTGCTCAAACACTCTCTGGGGCAGAGAGCAGCTGTGCATCAAGCAGGGCCATCAGCCCCAATGTCCTGCTCACTAATGGGGAGCAGAAATGGAAGAGCAGCCCCCCTTCCTTGTCAGCCCTTCACATCCTTTTTCCCAGACTGAAGAGCTGGCCTGAATGGGTGCAAGACTCACCTTCACCAGGATGTTCAGCATGGCACCTGGGTAGGAGATGGTCACATTTGGCTTCTTGGCATTAGCTGACTTGATGACAAAGTTCTCTGGGAAGCTGTTGGGGAGGACACACCAAATACCATCGGTATCCAGTTCCAGAGGTCTCCTAAGGAAGGAAGGTTACTGTCAGGACGGGAGTGGATGGTAGGTGAGGATCAGCTGTGTCCCCCACAACAGCAGAGGCAGCCTGTTGCATCCACTCTCTGCTCCCTTCTACAAAGCAAACCCTCATAATACAATAGAATAACCACAGCAGTGTCAGAAATCTGAATCTTCAACACTGACTGCTGAAAGCTCAGGTGTTTAATGTGCTCCCACATCTGTCCCAGATGCAGACAGACCTTTCTTCCCTATCTCAGCACATACTCACCCAATCTGCTCGATCAGTTCCCTGGCCTGGGTGATGATATTTGCTCCTGTGAAGCAGACAATGCCAGCCATTTCCATGGAGTACCAGCGAGCTCTGTGAGCAGAGAAGTCAAAGCAAAGAACGTGAATTGCTGCCTCCCAAACCCAGATATGGAAAGGGAAGGAGGACCTACAGAGGAAGAAGGGCAAGAAACAGCATCAACACTGGCCCTTGGTAGATTTTTCTCCTTGCCCCAGTTAGATGCTTCAGAAAAGCTGAAAACCCACTAACAGCCAAGATGCCATCCATCACTTAAGCCCAACACAGTGTCTGGCAGGAGTCTCCAGGATGAGAAGTCATTAGTAGAAGCAAGAGGAGAGTGTTACAGGCAGCACCCACCTTTGTCCCTGTGCTTCAGAAGCAGGTGAAGCAAGTGACAGCCTCCCTAGGACAATCCCAGTTCCCAAGCATCCTCTCTGGAGGACTCCCGCATTGCCCAGTGGGGAGACTCACCCTTTCCGCATGACGTAGCCATAGAAAGAGTTGAGGATGCACTTATGAGCCAGCTGCAGGGATTCATAAAGGATTTCCATGTTCTTGCAGCGCTTCACTTCAGAGGCATCTCCTGTCTCCACTGCTGCAGACAGCTTTTTCTTCCACACCTGCAAGCCACAGACAGAGTCAAGATGATCCCCAGAACACTACTCATGGTATCCAACAGGTGTTCCCTCAGTCCCAGTATAGCATTACAACTTCAGAACAGTACTTTTACCAAAGATCAGTAGCATGAGCTAAACATTCCTTTTTCTTTTGCAGCAGAGGAAGAGTTGGCCAGAGGCATTTTGCCACATGGTAGGAGGGGCCTGCAGCACCAACTGTAACTCTGAATTCTGATTGTCACTGTCACCCAGCACTGCCAGCACTGACCGGTTGCATCAGCTCTGCTGCACCACGTGCGCAGGCAAGACTGAATATGCTGCCTGTGGCAATTGGTGATGTCTGGATAACAGCAGAACCACCCCTGCAGAAAAAGCGTCTCTACCAGCTCCGTGATTCATAGTAGAAGAGGCAGCTGGGAGTAACCACAAAGCAAACAGCTCATTAATTAACTCTGAGAGCTAGAGTCATTGCCTTCAACATGCACCAAGAGTAGTGTGCCATGGTGTCCTCTAGCATGAGCCTCAACCAGCAGAGAACTAGGTGGAATCAACTATTCCTTAACCCAAGATCTTGATCTTGCTTCTCAGCTTGGCTCTCTCCTCCATGTAGGAATCATAGAACGGTTTGAGTTGGAAGGGCCCTTAAAGATCATCCAGTTCCAATCCCCCTGCCATGGGCAGGGACCCCTTCCACTAGCCCAGGTTGCTCCAAGCCTCATCCGGCCTGGCCTTGGACACTTCCAGGGATGGGGCATCCACAGCTTCTCTGGGCAACCTGTCCCAGTGCCTCACCCCCCTCTCCGGGAAGAACTTCTTCCTGATATCTAATCTTAACCTCCCCGCTTTCAATTTAAACCCATTACCCCTTGTCCTGTCACTTCAGGCCCTTGTAAAAAGTCCCCCCCAGCTTCCTTGTAGCCCCTTCAGGTACTGGAAGGTGCTATGTGTCCGCGGCGCCTTCTCTTCTCCAGGCTGAACAAGCCCAATTCTTGCAGCCTTTCATCATAGCAGAGGGGCTCCAGCCCTCTGAGCATCTTCGTGGCCTCCTCTGGACTCACTCCAAGTGGTCAATATCCTTCTGATATTGAGGGCTCCACAGCTGGACGCAGCACTCCAGGTGGGGTCTCACCACAGCAGAGTACAGGGGCAGAATCACCTCCCTCGACCTGCTGGCCACACTTCTCCTGATGCCCCAGAGGAGGAATGCCCCAGACTGAACTGCCCAGATCAGATGTATCAGAAGAGAGACTAGCTGAGGATTTGCTAAACCCAGTGAAAACTGGAGATGCAGCTTTGTTTCTGACAGCACCACAGAGGCAGTAAATGCCATGGCAGCAGCTGTTGAAGATTTGGCAGTGAGAAGCCACAGATTGTCAGGAGTTCTACCACATCCTTCTCAAATAAAAAAGCTTCTGCTTCAGCTTTAGAGCAATCCTTTAGGGCTTGGGTTTTCAGTGAGAGATGAGAGGTCCCCAGTCTTGGCAAGAAAAGTTAAGCCAGAAGTTGAGCTTGGTACCTTGTGTAGCCCCTTGAACTCATAGCGACGATCCCTGAAAGCTCGCACCGTGTCCACATAGAAAGAGTTCTCTCGCTGGCAGATAGTGGTGACTCGTTCCTCCACCCTGGTGACGTGGATCTTCTTGTATGCCTTGCGGCAGTAATCTAGTCAAGGGAAGAAGCAGAGGGAGGTTCTCAGGGATGGGTACCCCCACTAAAGACAGGACGGGCATTGTATGGACAGGGAGACATCCCCACAGGGTGAGTGGGGAGACAGTCCTACTGCAAAGGGAGGGGAAGATGTCAGCATGGAGAGAAGCAGCACCTCATTATGGAGATGCAGTGACAGGTGGGAGAAAAAAAAACCCACCCTCATTGTGATGCACATATGGCCCATCCACAAACCCAGGCTCTGCTCCCAGCCAGCTGGATGCTTCTGCTGAACAGCATCATGCCAGGTGATGGGAACTCGTTATGATTACCTTTCATCAACAGACCTTAATTAGCAGCCTGTCAAAAAATGGAGCCATTCATGTTTCAGCTCAAATCCATGGCTCTCAACAGACAAAAGGAGAAACACTGAAACAGGCACTGGTGCTTGGCCCCTCTTTTGGAAGCACACAAGAGCCTGCTGGGATCCTGAAGATCAGAGACCAGACCCAGTCTGAGCTAATCCCACAGCTGTAAGAGAGGTACTTAATGGTGAACACCGCTCACAGTCTAAGTTGCAAAATACCACTCCAGATCATGACCTTGAGGGTGTTTTTTTTCGTTTGTTCTGTTGTTTTTTACCTGCCAGACGCTTTTTCTCATATTTAGCCTGTTCTTCCTGGGAGAGCTCGTGGAAGGCACGGGGTGCTCCCTCGTGGGACAAGGGAGGGAACTTCTCTGACTCCAGCTGCTGCTGGATGCGGTGATACTCACTGCGGCTGGCAGGCACTGTGGAGGAGGGCAGCTATCAGTTTCCCAGGGAGAAACAAGAATTCGTCTCCATCTTTGTGGGTTGTACTGCATGGTTCTTGCTGTACTTACTAAACTCTCCTCTCCACTGCCAAGTCATCCGGCGCTGACAGTTGGCACCCGGTTTGTTGAAGTCACAGGCAGCACAGACGGCCTCATCCACCATGGCTGAGGGCTGGCAGCAAGTAAGAGACACACGGGTGTTAGAGGGAACAGCTGTCCAAACGACAATTCATGCCCAAACAGGTGCTGGGTAGCAGAAGAGCATAGGTGTGAACATCAGAGATGGCACTCAGCGAGTTCCCCTTTCCAGTACCTTTAGGGAACACAAAACCCTCAAAAACAACAGCTGTTTTTTTGGGAAGAGTCCTAGCTAAAGTTGTAGCTCAACCTTCAGCTGACTGAATTTCACATCCAGCCTTATCTGATCCCCCTGCCCTGAGCAGAAAGTTCAGCCCTTGCTGTTAAGGGGATCCAATCTGAGGGACCATCAAGGTCATCTGAAGGACAAATTAGGAGAGACAAGGTTGAAGTTACCCACCTGCAACCTGTTGGTCAGAATGATGTTGGGGTACATGGCCCCCACATCTAGATGGTAGATAAGGGGACACTCAATTCTGTTTGGAACATCCTTCAGGGAATTCAGTTTGACCTTGATTTCATCACAAACCTGTGGTGAGACAAAAAGAAGTAAAACTCAGACAGGAAGGAGTTAACGAGTCAAATACTCATTGAATCTGGTCCTTTACTCCTGCACAGGTACACCTGCCATTGACACTAGGGAAGGATTTAAAGAACCAAGGCAGGAGCATCAAGGATGCCTTGATCATCAGTACTTTAGGCTCTGTTTTGGACCTCCAAGGTAGGCTTTAACTGTAGAGGTGCATGGAAGCTGACAGCAGCTACTTCGTAAGGTTACTCGGTCACTTTTCAGTGCAAATGGGTTAATGGAGACAAGCAGCAAAGACCAAAAGTCCCCAGTCATTAACTGATGCCCTCCAAGAAACTCCAGGCTCCGCCTTGGAGAGGGACAACCTGTACTTGTAGCTGATAAGATGCAAGGAACGAGAAGAACATGAGTATTTGGGATATCTGAGTGGTCTGTATACTCACTAAATCCCTTCTCAGCTCTCTCAGAGCTCTTGGCTGAACCTGCAAAGGGGAAAGCAGGAACCACAGATCCCTGGGCTGGGCTCCAGTGGCTAGGCAGGGAGTCCTGGCTGGGGCTGCTGGAGGTGACAGTTGCTTATAGCATTGCCTAACACCATCTACTCTGCAAGTGCCCATAGATGGGCTTCTTGGTCTCTCTCTGCAGAGCATAAAATGAACCTGAACAGGCACTTAAAAGCTGTAGCCCCAGACTGGCAGCTCAGCCCAGCCTGTCAAACCCAGCTGTGCTGCAGGTGATGTACCTCCTGGAAGTTGGTGACTTGATCCAATGGCAAACCCTCCTCCTCCTCGATGGCATGCCGCAGCGTCTTCTCCACGTGTTGCACCAGGAAGTCAAAGGCAGCAGGATTCTGCAGGGGCACAGGGACAGCACTGAGACTGTGGGCAGTCATCTCTCAGCTACAGGCTGGCAGTTCCGGCCCTGCTGCCCGTCGTGTCCCTGCCTGACCTGCTGGGCTCTAAGCATGGACCTGCAGCACAGGGCAGCATACTGAAGCACAGGAAGCAGGGCAAGGGAGAGGAGATGGAGATAGCAGCATGAACCAGATACAATCAAAGAGGCCCAGGAAGAGTTCAGAAGCAGCTTAGTTTGGGTGGGAGGACAGAGGGATGGCAGGACCCCACCAAACCCAGAACCCCACCTCACCACTCTCTCTTGCTGTCAGCAAGGTCTGACTTGCTGCCAGGATGCTATACGTATGACACGTGCTCTCCTAGTGAAGCACAGATGGCAACCTGGGAGGCCTCCTCCTATTCCTGCCCAGCTCCACGCAACTCCAGGCACACACAGTCTCCCGAAGTATGACAGGTACTGGCCAAGCACAGCAGCTGCTAACACCAGCTGAGGGTTATTCCTCACCACCCGTGCTCCACAAGGACAGGACATAGCTGCGTGGCCCCGTACCATTTTGAAGCGGCAGGGGATGTCGCTGCGGAAGACCCCAGATTCCAGCGCTTCCACATGGCCTCCCACGTATGTCTCAGAGTCCAGCACGTGGCCATCTTCCGTCAGCTTGTTGAATTCCTGCTCCTGCTTGTTGGGGAAGATGATGTTGGCATGATAGGCCTGAACCATCAGCAGTGCCTCGCACAGTGTCCCAGATCCTTTTCTTAACACCTGCAGGAGAGACATCAAAGTTGGTTTAAAACTCAAAAAGAGTAGTTTTAGATTAGATATAAGGAAGAAGCGAGACACTGGGACAGGTTGCCCAGAGAAGTTGCGGATGCCCCATCAGGTCACACTGGATGCAGCTTTGAGCAACCTAATCTAGCGAAAGATGCCCGTGCCCATGGTAGGGGGTTTGGACTAGATGAACTTTGAGAGTACCTAAACCATCCTGTGATTCAGCAAGAAGTGCTGTGCCAGGGCTGGGGGGATTGGACTGGCTTTACAGCCGTACCAGTGAGACAGATGGCATCAGCTGGTGACACACGTGCAACTGTGCAGCAGGCAGTGCTGTGGCCTGCAGCAAGGATGATGGGAGCAAGTGAACAACCAACACTGACTCCTTTTTGTTGGCCAGGAGGAGAGCAGGCTACAGACAGTGCAAACCTCCAGACCTCTGCTACCATAATCTCCTGACACTACTACATAGCCAAGCGCCTTTGTAAACTAAACCAGGTAGGGACATGGGGACATTTCCTACATGCTTAGCACAAACAGCTTCCTAACCACCCTCCCTACAGCTGATAACAGCCATCAGGAGACCCAGCTTTGTATGGCCATGACTGCAAGTAAATTTGGTGGAGTATGAAGCATCAGCCATGCTTTCTTGCTCCAGTCCTGTACTACCAACCCTCAGGTCTCTTGTTCTTAGGCACCTTTCTCAAAACACCCCAGGACCGCACAGAGACAGGAGTAGCCTCCAAACCACCCTCGCTCCCTCCCTGAAACAGATGGGAAAGTGCCTAGACAGTGGTAATCAGGTCTGTAGCAGGTGTCCCCGCAGCATGGGAGATGTGGTTCCTCGCCCAGAAAAGAAATCATCATTTCAGGACTGCACTCACCTCATCAGGCTCCATGGGAATAATGGTGCACAAGGCGAAAATGAAAGGATGCACGTACTTCATGTACATGTAATAGGTAGCAACTGCATCAGACACTGAATAGGTGGCCAGGGTCTGTCGGGGAATGGTGAGAGGCAAATTAATTCTAATGAAATGTGACAGAGCAGCTCAGTGACAACAGTCTTTCATTGCTTCCTGCTGGACATGCTCGTATCACCAGGAAGAAGGGGAAGGTGTACTTCTCCACATCCTATGTTATAAAGAATAATCTGTTTGCTTCCAAGGACATCCTGTTCTAGCTCTAATTACACAGTGATATGTCAGCTTTGAATGAGAAGAAATGAGGAGGGTGAGCACTTGGCACAAATGCCACCCTATTTGGGAACCTGGAAACTGCTCAGAGGAAATACAGTGCAGGGAGAGAATACCTGAGGCTCCTCTGTAGCCATCCGGCACATCTCTTCAGGATCCAGCTCCACTGGATCGTAACCCAGTTTTGCTTTAGCTGCTGCTTTCAGGTTGTGACTTCCCACTGGGAGGTAACTGTCTCTCTTCACCCACCTGGACAAAATCATGAAAATACCAGTTTGTAAAAACCCTGGGCTCAGGCTTGCAAAGGGGACCTCTCACTAAGGATGCTGAGAGCTGAGCATCCAAGTGCAGAGGAGTGAGAGGCTGCCCAGCTTTAGATATCCTGCATCTCTAGCAATTCACTTAAATCCCAACCAGGACAAATAACTCTATCCCTACCATCACCACTGCTCAGAATCACCACCTTCCAATTTCCTCAGCAGCTTTAAGATAAACATTTAACCATCGGAGGAGACACCACCAAGACTGCAAGGACAGCCAGCCACTCTCCAAAGTCCAGGCACTGCTCCAGTGGAGGAAACCCACATAAGAACCTCAAATTCCCTCCCTCTCCCATGCATGCACAATGCATCCTTTCCCTCTTCTGGCTGTGCCAGGAGGCTGCTGGGTTAGGATATGGTCCCTTCCCCGCTCCAATGGCCTGATCCTATCCCACTCTTTCTACACTCCCACGAATCAGATCTCACACACTCAAGGACAGCCACCAGCAGGCTGCAGGGAGACAGCCCTGACAGCCCTTCACAGGGAAGGCTTGGCAGCTTCTGTGGTATGCGGAGTCAAAGAAATGCACTAGCATGTGCTGGCAGGGAGGTGTGACACATGAAAGCTTCCAACAGAAGGCAGGACAGTATTCAAATAGAACTGTAGGTATTTTATATAAATTCAAGAGAGAAAGACACAGTTATATGGTAGAGGAGCAGCATTTGGTACCTTAGACAGTCCATGTGGATGCACTGGGATGCTTTGTACTCTCCCTGGCTGTCCTTGTGGAACCCAATTTCCTGATACATATTAATTCCATGAGCTGCTGCTCTTGCTTCCACAAAGGGCCTGGGGAAAGAGGCAACATGAAGAGAAGGAACAGAACAGCCATTTCCCTTCCTCTCTGGCAATGGTTTCCCACAACTGCTTTGTTATCCGCGGTGTCTGACCACAGGGAAAACTTCCTGCAGGACAGAACTGCAGCATGACCCAAGAGGCAAAGCTGCTTGCTTACATGCTGCACCAGGAGGTGAAGGCACATAGTGCCTCTCCCCTTGCTTCCCAAAGGCTTGCCTGCGCCCCTCTCCCCTCTCCTCCAGGTCTCTTTTGACCCTCTTCATGCTCTCCCAAGACCAAGCTCATCCATACACCAACACTGCCACACTGACGAGGGTTTAAAGTGGCTCAGCCAAGTGGATGGGACTCTACAGAAGTTCCTACTTCCTTCCAAGGCAATGACCACAGGATTTGGTGAGGTGCTGACTGGCCAGGCAGTTGGCATGGATTACACATTATCACCACCATATCACCACCATGTGAGCTATGGAAGGAAGTTGAGGCTGGTACCTGACCCTGTCCCACAGCTCAGACGTCACCTTGCCAGCTTAGTTTTCATTTGTGATCTTACCAGTCAAAGAAGTCTCCGTTGTATGTAACAATGATGGTGGGTTTGGTCTCCTGGACATGTTCAAACCACCTCTGGATTAAATGAGCCTAGGATGAAATGAAAGAGTAGAAAAGATACATATAAATGGTAACTTATTCTCCTCCATGGAGAGGTGGTGGATACTATAGAGTTTACTCCACCCTTCCCCTCTCCTCGCCACCTAACCCAAACTTGACCTCTCTTATTACCAAGAAAAGAAAGCATGACCAGCCCTGTCAGACCCACCAAGTTCCCCAGCAAGGCAGCCCATCAAGAGATTAGCTCTCTTGGGCCAACAAGAGCCCCACGTAAAAAATCTGCTGGGCAGAACTGACTTACTTCATCTGGTTCATTAAAGACACAAAATGGACCCTCATACTCCGGCTTGGGAGTAAACTCAAAGTCTTCAATATCCTCAGAGACGATCTCCCTGTTTGTGATCAGGTAGCCCTAGGGAGGTGACAAGGAGGCAGTTAGGAGAACATGGCCTGCAGACAACCTGAAAATGCTGTTCAAACAGCATGACATTTTCCTCTTAAAAGTCGGAGCTTCTGTCAAGGGGGAACAACTTTTGGGAGTCACCTAACTGGCTAATGAGGCCAAAAGGAGACAACATGGGACAGCAGAGTTGGAGCTGTCCCTGTGCTCTCCAGGTTACTCCTCCCTCAGAGGAGCACCAGTAACCTGCGCTGGGTACCACAAAACTAAATAACTTACACTTCACTCAGACTTCATTTTAATTTCCACAGCCACACCCCAAGCAGCCAGCAGCAAGGCAGGCTTGGAGTGAGCTGGGTTGGAGATAAAACACTGGCCTGCACCCCAGCTTCGCTGCAGGAGCATGGACAAAACCACTTTGCTGTCCCTTACCTGTCCATCAATCATGTAGGAGATCATCATGATCTGGTCCGTCTCTGCATCAGGAAACTTCAAAGGGAGTTTGGTAGTTTCAATGTCAAAGGCGAGAACAACAGGATCCTGAGCAGGACCATTAGAAAATATTCTAAACCGACTTGAAGTTAAAGAGTGATTGCCATTAAGCCCAGTGCTAGCCCAGCAAGCAAACCACACTACCCAGTAATCATTTTACTGCTTTATCAACCCCAAAATCACTACCCAAGCCCAGAAACAAAACTTTCCCCCTGTGCATCACAGTATGACACTGGCAGCATGTTGGAAACCAGCTCCTCAGGGTGGACACACCAGCCATGCAACTGGACAGACTGACATCTGCCCGACCAACACACCGGTCGCTCCACGAGGTCGTCTCGGCGGGTGATCTCAGGAGGGTAGGTGCTGCCCCGGTATCGCACATTGTACCAGTGAGCCTGTTGAGAGAGCACGGTGGGCAGTGCCTTACTACGGAGCCAGCTCCTTGCACCACTCCTGTTCACCTGCTGGGGACAGAGCTGTGCAAATTAACTGCAGCCCAGAAGGATCAAACTGTGGCTGTGGATCAATCATTTAAGTCTTCTGTGTGTCATTAACTAAAGAGAAGGCCCAGCAGTATGGCACTAAGTTTTACACATGAACTGATTGTCACTGACACCTTTGCAAAGGTCCTGGAGAGAAAATATTTCCACCCTGCCTGCACTTCAGGAGTACAGCAGCAGGAAAGCAAAACTCTTCCAGCTTCTGAATTCCTTACTCACCACGTGGATCTTCAGGTCAATGGAGAGGCGAACATGATATGGTACGTCGTACTCCCGCATATCCACAATGTTGTCCATCTGGTTGGCAACCTTCCTAGAGGCCCCTTCTTCATCTGTGCTTAGGATGCCTCCACTCAGAGCACTGCGAGGAGCAGAGTGAAGCAGCTGCCTTACCTGAGTGCACATCTCCGCAGGCTTGCCTGCGAGGGACAGCCACACGGCACTGGTGACACCAGGCAGCAGGGTCAGTGACAGGAGAGAACTGGAAATGCTTCCCCGCCATGTAACCCCTGCTTGCAGAGGTGCCCTCGGGACGGACAGCACGCACGCTCCTGCCACTCCCATCTAAACTCACGTTTGTGAGCAGTGTCTGCTCAGAGGTACAGGCAGACAAAGCCCACAGATACCTGTATAATGAACGGTTCTTACAGCATTGGATTTATAAGTACAGTAACAAGTCTAAATGTAACGAGGAAACCTGGGAAGCACTTTGAACAGGGATAGTAGGCCTTTCAGGTAAGCAGGGATTGCTCATCTTGCTTGGTTCTTCTTCCTCAGGTTTCAACTACAACCAGACTTCAGGACCCGGAAACCAAAGAGATGGGTGAATTTTTCATGGGTATATGCTGGTCGATTTTACAAACAAAGCTTTTTTTTATTTTTCCTGTCTGCAGCTGTGTTTCGTATATTGTAAAGAAGTGCCTGACTTTTTATTCAGATAGAAGATTTGTTAGGTTTTTATCCCCTTTAGTCACAGCTAGAAGTAAGGTTGCCCAGAGGCTCTCAGTATCCTTTCTCAGGAGACAGGGAATCTATCTGACTGGCAGGCAGAGATATCACCGCAGCACATCCCATCCCAGAGGCTCTGGGACCTCTTCATATGCAGCACTGAGCTAGAAGAACCACCTTCAAGATGCGTAGCAGAGAGGCATAGCTGGGGTCAGACCCCAGGCAGGATAACACCGCTCTGAGGACAGCTAAGAAATAATCAAAGCAGCCTAATTATTAACACAAGGGACCGACTGGCTGTCTTAAGGACAGCACCTACCTTGACAGCATGGCTGTGTAGACATCGCTTGCCTGATCTCGCTCTCTGTTTTTCCTCACAGCAGGAGAGATCTCCCTCCGTACCTTCACCAAGTCATCCACCGTGTTGAAGGACAGCTTGACGTAGTTCCTCTTCAGGCCCACCAAGTGGTTTGGCTGCAAAGCAGCAAGACACCGCCAGCTCAGAGGGGAGGACTACTGAGGAATGGCCACCACAAGAGAGGGTGGGGAGGGCAGACTAGACTGATACAGATGGAAGAACTGGTCAAAATAGAGGCACCAATGGGAGGTAGAGTCAAGCACTGAGAAAAGACTTTGGTGGGCACCATCAGGGAACAGTGCAAGAGCTGCACAAGGGCCCAGCCAGCCCTGTTGCCAATGCAAGCAGGACCATGGGTGAAATTCACACAGGGAAGAGGATGAAAAGCAGGTCAAGCATGGCAGCAGCCCCCTGCCACAGTACTTCCTCCTCCTCCTCTTACTCTTTCATTACTGTAATCAAATGTCTTGAACATGCTGTGAAACAGCTGATGCACTCAAGGAGAAAAATATAATTACTACAGATAAATAGCCACAACCTAAGGCATTTCTGACAGGCACACAAGCAGCACAAACAAGGAGACTGAAGTCAAGCATGCTGTTTTCCTTCACTGCTCAGTTGCTTCCTACTTCACTAGAGCTGTGCCAGGTCCAATGAAAATGAGACTCAAGAGCACAGAGGGCAAAGGAATACAGACCAAGTCCAAGTCTTCTTTGGTGACAGTTTCCAGCTTTGCAATCTTCCCTTGGAACTTCTTGGAGAGGAAGGAGGACACTTCTCGCTCGCAGCCCTGCGGAGAAACCCTGGGGCTGAGCAGCACAGCTCTGTCCCTTGGGAGAAGACCATCCCAAAGCAGGATGTCCAGGAGGTCTCAAGCTCCCCAGAGACCTACTGTCCCCTTCCCTGGGGACCTCAGACGCCCAGGGTCTCCTCCTCACCTTCTGGGTGGCAATGTAGAAGTAGGGCTTGTAGGGCAGTGCCACCTACGAGACAGCAGACAGGTGACAGCGATGAGCTCCCTCGCGGGACCGCGCACCCTACCCAGACCCTTCAGGCGACCTACCTTGAAGCGGCTCCCGTCTTCCTGGATGAAGTAGT
>NW_010269934.1:0-4579 GCF_000690775.1 Eurypyga helias
TGGATGGCTTCCCTTCCCTCCAGCAAAGGCTCTTTTGACCCAATACAACAGCTCTTGTTTTGCTTCAGCATGGGTAGATCTAAGAGCTTTGCAAAGAGGGTCTAGTTTCCTCCTTGGAGACGTAGAATAACCAAGCACCTAATTTTTTTTTTTTTTAATATACACTAATCACCTATCCTCAAATTCCTTCTCTTGAAAATAGTCCATGGTATGGCACTGAGGGAGACACTGCCTCCTCCAGCACTGTGCAGTCGTGGGGCTTGTCAGATGGGGATACCTACCTGCCTGAATTATTCAGAGTGACTTTGAATTCTCACTCAATTCTCTGATATCACAGTTACTGTGCAGATATCACTCAAATCACCTGATGTTGAGGTGTTTACTGGTATCAGAAATCCTTGAATGTAAGTGTCAAAAACCTTCCTGTATCTTACCTACAGAATTCCCAGTGCTTAGGGACCTTGCTGCTCAGAAGCCAATTTCTTTACCTTTTTCTTTATAGGGTATATTTAGCTGCATCAATTTTTGTTATTAGAGCTATGGCAACAGGAAATCTCTCTGGAGCTCTCGTAAAATTCTCAGTGATGGTCATAGAAGGATTCCTATCAATATGAACAGATTTCATTCACCCAATTCCTTCCTTCTTCCCCACCAAGCTGGGCTGAACTGAACCAAACCAAACCAGTGCTTTGGTTTTCCAAGCTTCCAATGTTGTGGAAAACATAATTGAGAGCTGAGAAAGAATGAGGGCTTGATTAGGTTTCTGAAGCCTAAAAAGTGGCAGTTAGGGAACAGCAGATGTCTAAAACAGCAAAGAAATACATAAAATTTGGGCTCAATCCGGCAAAAGCAGGTGCCTGAGACCTTCCACCCAGGAAGAGGCAATTTATCCACAGCAAGTGACCTATTGCGGCACAGTGTATTATAGGGTGAAACCCCACAAAAGTCAGCCATTGTGGCATGTGTTAGGCGACGTTTGCTGCCTCAGCTGACAATCTTCCTGTCTGAAGTTTAAAGAACAAAACTTCCTAGGAAAGGGTCATTTTGGGGAAGTAGTTTCTCTAAAATGCACCCTCTGTTTGATACTGTGGTGGTGCTGGTGACCTTACACATGTTAAAAACGCTGCCAGACAAGTTTCTCCCACCAGCAACACTTGCTCTGTGTTCACACCTCTCTTCTGCAGTCCTGAGGCTGCCGTCAGCACTCTCCTGTTTCCATTTTCTCTTCCTCCTTTTCCCTCTTGCATTTTATTAATCACTCACAGGGTATGAACTATTCCTTTGGTATTGGCTCTACAGGAACACCTGGGAAATAAAACCCTCTGTAGGCTTGAATAGGCAGCACCTGAAATTACCAGGGCTGGTGTGTAAGATGTTGGGAGATGCTGCTCCCCACATCCTGATTTCTGCTGGCAGGCAGGGGGGAGCTCTGCCCTGGGTTTAAGCTGACCAGACGCCGGTGAGCCCTGTTCAGCACAGCGGTCAGCCCAAGTTAATAAGTCCCACGGAAAGGCATGGTGTGAGCTGAAGGCCATGTTAATAAGGAGCACATGGCTTCCATCCAGCCCCCGGCATGGGCAGATATCTCCTACAAGCATCTAACCTTGGACCATTCGGCCCATGACAGTGTTTTAGCACAGAAGAACATCACCCTGGGGAAAATTCAGTTAAAGAGCAGACTTACAGGATTGCACGAGGCAGTTAGATAACCCGCTCCAATCGAAAGTCCACAGAAACCTGCTGCCAGGTTGGCCTTTGTGGCTTCCATATATCTGCTTGGGATCAGACTCTCAGAAGAGCTGAACACCTATGCAGCCTTTGCAGAGAAGTCCAGCAAATGGGCCAATTCTCCAAAGAAACTTGGCGTCCTGAGGGCAGGTCTGCTGCCTGAACTCATCAGTGCGTTTTCCCAAGCAGCTGCCAGCAGTAATGTCTCATTAGAATAGCTGAAGAGTGTGTTTTGCTAATTGGCACTGTAGATACATTGACCTCTGTTTTTGTTCCACTGGAGTCTGATCTTTTGTGATTACATTTAATAGTGACTGCAAGGGGAACTGAAGGAGAGGAGAAGGGGGAAGAAAATTAAAAAGAAAGGCAAATGCGTCCGCCTGCGACAAGCAACTCTCACTACAAAGGAGAGAAATTTTGGAAGGATGAGTCTGAGTGTTACTGACAATTATTCTTTCATCAGTGATATTTAACTTCTTTCATTCCCAACAGAGTACTGCCTTTGTCTGCAGACTTAAAACCTCTCCTTCCCTTTCCTTCTCTTCTGTGTAATACCCTGCTCTCCTGGGAGATCCAGTAACACATTTATTCCTCTGTTTCCTTCAGCCTATTCCCTCCAGCGACACCACTTAAGTGGGCTGGTGGGCTACCAGATCACTTCCAAGCTGCTTGTCATCCTCCAGCCACCGTGCAATGTGTTGCGCATGCGCTCACCCTCACAGACACCTGCATATCGACAGAAAACATTTCTGACAGCTGGATGCACCATCCAGATGTGTAAAAGTTACACAGGGCAATGATTCAGCTCAGGGAGAGGAGGTATTGTGTGCGTGTTGTCTGGTGGGGGGTGCGGGAGCGCTGTGGGCTGGTGACCGGACACAGGACACCTGCAAAAGGCATAAAAGCTTCACAGGGGTTGGAGTTGGGGCTGAAAACTTGTGGCTGTGGATTAGTGCGCTTCCAAATGTGCAGTGTGTGTGTGCTGACCCCAGAGACGGTTGGGGTGTGCTAGCGATGTCCCAGGGACAAGGAAGGCTCTGGATACAGCTCTAGCATTGTCCCTCCACTCTGTTTTGTCTTGGCACGTTAGCCCTGACACTCATCGGCTTGTCCTGGTGTTGGCGAGGCAGTAGTCAGGGGAGTGAGAGGCAAGGGATGGACACCCTTTGCATCCCTCCTAATTCTCTAGTACTGCCACTGAAGAGAAGCTACAGGCCACATTCCTAACGATTCAAACCCCATAAGAGACAATCAGCACAGATGCCATTTACCTTTTCTCATCATGTCTGTAAGATGTAGAGCTCCGGCCACTGGTCCAAATAAACATTTTAGAGGGTTGCCCAGTGTTGGCTTTGCTTGCTGCAGTGGGACGATGGAAGGACCTGGGGGAAGAGGGATAATCTCTGTCACTGCCCATCCAACGTGGCAGACCACATTGCATTGTGCCAAATCTCCTGTGGCCATGCCCAGTGTGCTCTGAAGATGGACCATTTTTTAACTCAAGGTGAGAGGTAAAATAATGGGGATGACAGATCAGCATGTGGGAATGAAGGATAAATGTCAACAGACCCACTGGTAAAATGTGATCCTGGCTAATTAGGCTTAGCGATGCTCCACACTGCAAAGGATTTGGTCCATGGACAAGAAACCATCAGTAGTTTAAGAAAAGGTAATAGCTGCATTCAATGCTCTTATGGCAGTATTTTGGGGGTAGGAAGGGGCTATTGTTTAAGCACACACACACGTTCATTATAACTTAGTGGTTGTACAGCAGCTCTCGGTGTGATGAGGCGCTCAAGGAAGGTGTCTGAATGAGGCACAAGTATGATACATAAATGCAGCATTTTGTGGAAATGTAACTGATGTGACGAAGATGTCTTTTTCCACAGAGAAATTACTGTTCCAAGGTTATTTGGTCAAACCAGTTAGATTCCTGCCCAGGAGCTTCTTTGTTTCATAGCAGGATATGAGACCTGCTGTCTTCTTTCAGGGTCTTCTGAAGGGAAGAGTCTGAGGAGTTTAATTTTAAGGACTGAATTTGAAGCCTGTGCTTCAGTTAGATCTCATAGAATCAGAAATACAGAGTTGAATGGATCTCAAGAAGCACTGTTGCTCTCTTA
This sequence comes from Eurypyga helias, assembly GCF_000690775.1. NCBI lineage: Eukaryota > Metazoa > Chordata > Aves > Eurypygiformes > Eurypygidae > Eurypyga > Eurypyga helias. The sequence continues at coordinate 3,849 of NW_010269934.1, forward strand.
CCCTAATTCAAGGCATGTTCACTGTATCTATGTTATTCCTAGCAGATTTTAGTTACCCTAGCTCAACAGAATGTGAACAACCATCTTTCCAGAGGTTAACTTCGTTGCAAGGCTGGAAGCAAAGGCTGTATTGGACTTGCCTGTGGGACTACAGCTCCCCTCATAGCTTCTCCTACGTAGTGAGGCTCAGTTAAAATCTCACACTCTGAGAATCGGGCCCTTCTTGGTGAGGGCTGTATTTTGCATTATTGCATAGCACAGCACTTTGTGCTTTTATTGCATTCAGAGAATACCTTAAGAAAAAAAAAAATTCCAGATACCAAATGCTTTAATGCTGAAGTTTTTCATATACTGGGGGCCATTTTTCAGCTCCCTTGAAAATAAACCTGGCTTTTGATGTTGTCAGCAGAGAAGACACATGAATTCCTCAGTGCTCCTCACCTGAAAAAGTCTGTAATGTCACTACGACATACTCATGCAAAGGGCTAATTTCAATATTTGCATAGTAGTGAACCTGAGAGAATACTTAAATCCTGTAGAGGTGGCTGCAGGGGAAGCCTGTCATGGACGGGAGCCAAAATCCATCTGTACACAGACAGGCTGATGGGTGCCAAGGCACCAGGCTCTCCATCTGGAGTCAGCCCAGAGCCCCATGGGGTCAATGGCACAAACCAAGGCCAAACTCACAAACTGGGAAATCTGGCCAAACTGGTGACCCTGTCACCTCCTTC
>NW_010269934.1:4615-19403 GCF_000690775.1 Eurypyga helias
CTGCTGCTCCCTGTTGCTGCGATGCTCAGGGATGCTGACGCGGGACCAGGGCTTGCAGGCAGGGACCTTGCTTGAAATAACAGATGGCGATACCTGGCAAAGCTGTTGTGCTGCATTCACGCACAGCAAATCAGACAAGAAGGTGGACCAAAGGAAAGGAGGCAGTTTAGTAGGTGAAATAGCATCTAGCAGGATCTAATCAATATAACCACTGACCAAGAAGTGGTTTTACAGTGATCATGGCCAGAAATTTGGCTTGCAGGTCTGTGGCTCTAATGCTGTCTGGTGTGTAAGATTGCACCTACGCTACCCCAGGCAGCACAACAGGGACTGCCAAGCTTGTGCTTCTGCATCGAGCAATGCAGGAGAGCTCAAAGAACTCTCCAAAGGCCTGGAGGCCACACTGGATATTGGACTGACACCCGTCCTGGACTGAGCCTCTTAAAGCTAGAAAATAAATTTTATATAGAGATATATGTGTATGTATATATATATTTGCCACTGCACTCTTTAGGATACCCCTGGTGAGTGGCATGGCAGCACTGTCTGGCTGTGCTGCCACAGCCTGAGTGGTCCCAGAGCTGTCAGGAGATGATGGTGAATGCTGTTAGAGAGCCTGTTCTTAATTAAGCAAAACTTAGGCACACATTAGAGGTGATGAGCAGCTTCTGCTGCCTGCCTGAGCCAACAGGGACACCTGGGCAGGGCTGCCTGGGCAGGGAGGCGGGTTCACAAGCTCCAGAGCAAATTGCAGGAGCGCTGGTAGGGTGAGAGCTGAGGGAGACCGGCCTGTCCCCCGAAGCGATGCCAGAGGAGGAAAAGGGGTGTCTTTCTTCCCCCCAAAAGTCGGAGTGGTTTCAGACTCCCTTGTAGGGCCAGTGCCCTGGAGCAGTCCATATGTGACAACATTAATGCTGCCCGCTTCAGTAGCTGGGCAACCCAAGGTAACCATCAATATTTAAAGCACAATTACACACTAAATTTTGTGCAAATTTGTTACACTGATGACATCACATGAGAGGTCAGATGTAAGTGCCTAACGTCCGTGTTTCCTTTAGGTGAGGCTTAGCTGTGAGGTGCAAAACAGTAACAACACAAACTCCCCCAGACCCTTCTTTGACGGCCCCAAGTTAATCCCAGGCAGTACTGTGAACCCTATTCCTTCCCTGTCCTTTCTCTCTCCTTTCTGAGAAAACAAATAGCACTGTCTTTTTTTCCCCTTTGCCTCTCTGAGTCAGCTGCTGGCAATATATTTTTATCATGCAACAAGTAATTAGCCTGTGAAACTCATTACTGCAGGATGTTAGTCTAGCATTTAGAGTAAAAGCGGATTGTGCTATTGCCTGGACAGAGCACCTGAAGTCATGACAATACCTGTTAAAAACAGTTTGGAAGAAGTGCTTCAAGCAGCTTTTGACTATGAGAAGGCTGTGGGGGATATTCCTATAGGGCAGGTTACCAGCAAACTGCTGTACTTGGTGTGACTTTTGCTAGAGTCGGGATGCTGGGTTGGACTCTGGGCTTTCTGCTCAGCTTTGCCTGAACATTGCTGTCGTCTTCATTATTTATCCAGTGTGGCATCAACAGTTGATTCTCAGTGTGGTTGCCACAGAGACAGGCAAAGAGGCCATGCTTTGGTTTTTACAAAACATGCCTCGTTCTTGGCGGTTGGGTTTATTCTGAATAATGCAAAATGTTTAAGAGAGGAATCATAGAATCACGCAGAGTAAAAAGTGTACGTACTCCTACAAACAGACGTTCACCTGTGCCCAGGGCACTTGCTTGCTCTGCACTGGCCAAGGAGCAGTTCTAAGGGCCCACAATGCTGACACAGGGGGTCTGCCCAGGCTGATCTGCTCCTCCCATCTTCCCCTGTTCTCATCCTCCTCTTGAACATTATTTTCTGGTGAGTTTTATGGAACTCACTAGAAAACCTGACAAGGTTTCCACTTCTTCAGCCATTGCAAGATGAAGACTTGAGATAGTTTTCTGAAGACTGGGACCACTCTGCCCCATCCTAAAGAGTGTTGAAATGTCCACCCAGCAGCAACCATCCGGAAGAGGACTGCAGTAGGAAGAGAACACGCTGGGGCAGCATTTGCTTGAAATTGCTCCGAAAAAGATGTAATTTCAAGGGTGAATCTCAAAATCGTTATCTGGTACCTTGGTAACTATATTACATGTCTGTTGTCCTCACTTTCACCCTGGTCTGGCTGCTTTCCTTCCGTAGGCTTTGGTTTATGTCACGACTGGCATGAAATGTCCCTTACCTCTAGGTCACCACATCTGTGAAAGCGGGATATTGCAGAACATGTTTTTAGATGGAAAGATGGGTTTTATATGTGTGTTTATTTGTAATTGCCTCTGTCTATGTTTATGTTAATCACAGGGTTTCTGGGACCTTGGAGAACCATTTACAACATCAAACTAATGAGCTCTGCTTCCCTTACGACATTTCATTTCCTGGGCAATGTGGCCACTGTAAAAAGAGTAACACTTGCATTAATTCTGCCTCGTAAAAGACACCCTGAGTCATCAAAAGCCAACAAAAGCTAAACATTCACCTAAAGATATAATAACTGACCTCTTAAGCTTTTGTCTGAATACACCCACATCCTGCACTGTCCACTCTGCCAAGCACTCTGGATGCTTCATCGTAATATTTCCCAACCAGAAGATTCATTTGAACCCCAAGGCAGTTCCCTGTGAGCCCTGGAGTTTTTCTGCCAGCCCACATTTTAACCTCTCTCCATGACACAACACAGCCGTCACTGCCAGTTCTTGCGACAGACAGGTTGGCTGCTGTTGAGTGATGGGAGATATTTGGCTGGAGAGTTTTTATTTGGGGTGGTTGCACCCGTCATCACCCAAGGGAAAAGAAGAGGCTGCAACCAGGCATCAAAGGCAGCCTGCAAGGGGATGGTGGTACACTTTGAGGTGAATTTACTGAATATGGAGAGTTAGACTTTATGCTCTGATAGGTCTTACCCACACCTATGTCTGATGATAGTATGTGTTCCTATGGCTTTTCTTAGTGTGATGAAGTATTGTGTGATGAAGGATGGGAAAACAATTAAAATGATCTCTTGAATTTCTGATGTAAAGTGTAGCCTGACTGGTGAGCAGTCTGGTATTCAGGTGTCTCAGTGCGTGCAAGAGTTTCCCAGGCAGAGCGGTGGAGGTAATTACTAAATTAAGGTGCTTCTGTCTGATTTATAGATGACCCAGAGGGTTCTTCTAGTCCTGATATTGAAGGAATTTAAGAACTGGGCTGAAAACTAAAGCCAGTGACTAAAATGTCTGGGACTCAGCTATGACTCATGGCAACAGGGAGAGGTAGATGGGAAAAAGAGCTGCACCAGGGAGAGGGTGAGGAGAAACCCAACGGGGTGGTAAAAACTGAGCAGGCATCTGCCTGGGATATCTGAGTGAGACCTGAAGTGGCCATGGCTGTGGTGTGATACAGAATCCCCAGTACACATGTACCAATGGAGGTCTCACATACTAGCACTGAAGACGCAAACCAGAAGCCAGGTGAACACTTAGCTGGCAGAGCCTGTGTTATGTCCCACTTCAGAGGGCAGTGTTTTTTGTCTAGTCAAAATCCTTGTTTTCCCTGCAGGTCTCCATCTGAGCACAGTAGCTGCTTGCCCTAATTCCACTTGTCTGCGGCCATAACAAAAGAACAGCAAGCATGGACCAAGAACAGCAATAAGCTAACTCATAAAAGAAATGCATCTGCATTAGCAGAAGACAGTTACCACTTAGGGAACATTTAACGCTCTGGCAGCAGCAACGCTAAATTGTGAGCAGCAACAGCAATATCAAATGGTGTATTTCTGCCTCGTGACTGGACTTTGCTTTCCACAAGCTAATAGTCTCAATGTGGGACAGAGTGACATAAATAACTGTTCTCACTGGAGATGTTCTGGCTGTGCTAACTGGCTAATCCAACTGGCAGACGACCTTGAGTTTGGGGTTCCTCATTATGGCAAAGGAAAAATGGACAATGGGCAGCTGGTGTTAATGGACTGACGAGAGTTTAGGAAGACTGATGGCTAATGAAGCTTCATTAATAAGTTCTCCTCTATTTCTGACCCTTCTCCTAAATCTCCCCAGAGCTCAGAGCTGAGCTGTCCATATAGGTTTTGAGTGGAATGAGGGAGACAGCCTGGACCCAGGGCAGTCTTGCTGGGCTCCCATGGTACAGGCATGTCTAAGACACCCCATGTCCAAAGGTTGCCAGTGACAACTGAAGCCATCACACAGGGAAGGTGCTTAGCTGTGTGTGGAACACAGCAGCATTTGGATTTGTTCTCAAAGGCAAAATTTCTTTTAACTTCAAGTCATCCTTTACGATTGTTAATTCCCTCTCCCCAGAATATACAGTAGTAAGAGAGAGATATTCAGAAAGGCTGATGTTTTCTACACCTCTTTGCTACATGACAACATGCGATATGTTCACGCTTCAAAACTGAATATTCCAAATTAAGCGCTAAATCTTCCAAGTTTCCATCACATTATGTTCTTTTTCTCCAGTGCTGGATTTCTGTGCTTAGAAAAAACTTCCAAGCCTTGCCATTTAATGATGCCTTTCTACCCTAGGCTTCCCCTTTCCCAAGAGCTAGCTCCCTAGTACAAGTCTAAGTATCCCACACAGCATGGCTCTAGACTTTATAGTCTTTATTCTTCCTGATCTTCTAGAATTTAACTTCCTTCTCCACTTTTTCTTTTCTTTTTCCAGTTACTCTTCCTACACATGACTATCCTCATGATGACTTGTTTCACCTTGGCTACACTCTGTTAGTCTTAATTATTCTGATTTAGCTGAATGAAACAGCAACTTTCTGAAAAAATTCTTGTGTCCTCAGGTCAGCTACAAAGGAGGGAGCTACTATCAGTAGCAAGCAATAGAGCCTCAACTTCTCTTCTCTGGCGACCTTCTGGCCACCTTGGAGCAGTTTGACACTATGGCCTCAGCTTCCTCATCTGTACAAGAGATGTGCTAGTCCTGTCATGGTACCTAGCAGAAGACACTTTCAGGTCATCTCTGGGTAGCAGAGCACCTAGTGAAGAGCCAGCCCTTTGCCATCCTCATGTTTTGACACTGGTGAGTTTGCAGTCCAAGCACGGGGCAATGCCTCTCTTGGCACGTTGCAGTCGCTGGGGATCAACATTTGTGAGGAACAGCTGAGGATAATTGTCCCCTTTGCCTGTCAGGACTCTGCAAACATTTTTAGCTTTCTGTGCTGAATTTGAATTTACGTAGCAAGTGACATATTGGACAAGCTGACAGCTGCTCGCTGGCTTTGGAGAAGGGCACAGTCTGCCTGTAAAATGGACTGGCTTTGGGAGGGGATGCAGTAGTGGTGAGTGCTGGGTCACCCTGCCGCAGCATGCACCCTAGTCAGCTGAACCAAGGGAGTGTTATGGGGAGAACTGCTCTGCCAACGACCAGTAGCATTACACTGATGAGGAAGGATCCTAGGGGTGAGAATGAAGGCAGTGAAAGTGCTGCACTACCTCACTTGACGCTCTCCTTTAAATCTTAGCACAGTTCCCTGTAATTGCAGAGGGATATATCACCTTGAGTGCTGCACTGCACCAGAAGAGCTATATGGCCCTGGACCAGACTGGCTGGCTAACAGCATATAGGTGGCAGTGAAGATGCTTTGTGTCTTGCAGTCATGCCATGATGAACCCACTGGGAAATGGAGAGAGGGTGAGAGAAAGGAGATGATGTGGAGGCTCAATGCTGCATTGCTTCTCCACTCTCAGGGTTGGGAAGTGTTTCCAGATCTAGCTCCACACCAAGTCAGTCTTTGATGGTCATCAAGAGGGAATGACCTTCTCCCCAGCTGAGATTTTGTGGGTACTCAGTAGACCAGATCTTGCAGGAGGCTCTTTTGGATATTATAAAGGCTATTTTTAAGAATAACTGGTTGCACAGCGGGAGCTGGACGACTCTGTGATGAAATGAAATAGCTTCTGTCTCAACTTCTCTGTGCCTGCACCACTGTCATCTCAGGGCCTTGTGTTTTACACCCCAACATGTGAAGCAAAAGGGTGTTGGCACTGCCATTTTACAGGTGATGGACAGAGGCACAGAGGTTGCTGAGACCCAGCCAAAGTCTCCCAGAAAGTCAGTGGTGAATGTACTGGAGAAAATGACCTAAAGGACGGTGAACAACCACTTCTACCCAGCAAGGAGGGAGGAGAGCCAAGACACGTACAGATTCCCATGTCAGAAAAGGCAGAGCCTTGGTTTGGGGAAGCTACAAGTCCCATCCGTGGGGACATCCCCTCCAGCTTTGTGCAGCTGTGCCTCAGCTTTACACCCCTCCAGAGGAGACCTGATCTGAAAAGTACACGGCTTTTACATATCCCCAAAGCAAGTGTTTCCTTTCAGGAAAGCAGTGTTAAAACCCTGATGGTGTGTTTGCGGGTGGGAGCGCTGGGAGGGGAAGGGTGATGTGCTGCTGGGGACAGGGAGGGCAGCAGCAGCCCCTGGGGAAGCCAGGAAGAAGCAGATCACACGAGCGATGCAGCCAGGGAGAGAGGTGAGGGCAGAGAAAGATAAACAGATGCAAAGCAGCGCCCAGAGGAAAAGCACAAACAGGCAGGGCAGATATGGCAGGAGTGCCTTTTCTCCCACCTAATTTCTTGAGCGGGTCAATCATCTTTTATCTCCTTTGAGTCGGTTCCTGTGCCATGGAGAGCACCAGCCGGAACAAAGCAAAGGCAGAGGCGAGCTAAAACTACTGCCCAGTGGGAAGTGAATGCTCTGGCACTGTTTATTTTTGAGTCCACATTTGGATTAGCTGTAAAGAGCTGTGTGGATAAGCAAGCAGGCAATTACAGCTGGGACGTGCTGCTCATGAATGGGAACAGCTCCAATCTGCTCAGGACATATGGAAATTCTAATTCAGTTAGATTCCTTTAGTTACAGCGCTCATCACAGACACTAAAAGAGATGGGATTAAAAAATAACTACAACTTTTATGTTGCCTTTGGTCTGCCTTCTCTGCTTCCCTTTCTCCTCTCCCCTCCCCAGTTTTAGCTGTTGTTTGACTTTATTTTCTGTGGCAAAATACAGCAGTCTGCATTTCATCTGCCTGTTAACTTTTATGAGGACCTAGCAGACTGCAGCTGGCCGAATGCACATGCTGCTAACGGGTGGGCAGTCAGCATGAATACGAGACCACTGCTGGGGTTTCACACGTCACAAGACCATTACCCAGAGATGCCTGTTATCCCTGCAAAAGTGCAGGCGTGACACTGAGGGGCAGAGCAAGGAGGTGGTTTGCACAAGCTCTTCCCTGGCTTCATCCCCAGTTCAGACCAGTGCTCAAGTCCACTGCTCCCCCAGTAAGCAGGTGGGCTTCCTGATTTGGGTGTTGGTGTAAAGCTACTTCACCATTGCAGGCAACTGCTTTGGCACTGGGTTCAGAGAAAAGATATGATCCAAAACAGTGCCCAGGGAAGAGGACCCAGGAGTGCTGGATCAGCTCTGCTAGCGTGACCTGGCAGTTGAAGCAGGTTATTTTAACTACATGCTGGTTGAGTTTCCCTGGCTGGCAACGGAAGGTGTTGTCTTAAACCTGCTGGTATATGTAGGGAACAGTTAGTTGAGATCTAAATGTCTGAGATCGCCGGATGGTGATCCAAAACAGTGCCCAGGGAAGAGGACCCAGGAGTGCTGGATCAGCTCTGCTAGCGTGACCTGGCAGTTGAAGCAGGTTATTTTAACTACATGCTGGTTGAGTTTCCCTGGCTGGCAACGGAAGGTGTTGTCTTAAACCTGCTGGTATATGTAGGGAACAGTTAGTTGAGATCTAAATGTCTGAGATCGCCGGATGGGAGGAATGAGAGGAGCATGAGCTTGGGTCTCCAGCTGCCTAGCAGTTGTGCTTCCCTCATGACCAGTCTCTTGGATCTGCTGGAGGAGTTCTGAACGCAGAGTGATGTCTACAGGCAGGCTGTGAATAGTACTGACCACATCAGCACAGAAATGTGGTTGTGATAGACAATGGCTAGAGATTAATTGCCTCCCTCGAAACTAAGAAACAGGCTTGATGGGGAAAGAGAGATATAATAGCTCCATCCCACCGAGTGAGGCATAGAGCTGTGAAATAAGCACACCTGTGGTAAAAGCAAACAACCAATTTGGATCTCATGAGCATCCTTCCACTTTGTCTTAATACAAAAGGGTAAATTTTGCAGCCTAAACACTCTGCGGTGGCTCCTCATCCTTGCAGGGCACAGACGTCACCACGTTAGCCCCCTTAGCTGAACATGACCGATTGTCCTGTCAGATTCACAAAACAGAATTTTGTGCCCAGGTGCTGTAGAAAAGCACTGGAAATATTTTTTTTCATGCATAAATCTAATGTAATTTTCACAGAATTGAATATTTTAAGTGCCTTTTTATTTTTTTTAAATGCAATTCTGTAGAGGCAGCAGCCCATTGGCTACTGAATCAAAGTTGTGTACAATACGGCTACATCTCCATGGACCTCTGAACTCACGCACATGCTCAGTGGAGCTCCCTGTTTGCTCTGCCACTGGTAAGGATCTCCAACTCAAATATTAGGGACAGAAGCCTACTGTCTCTTTGGAAATACAATGCAAAATCCTAATTCTTACAGGGAAGGTGTGTGCCCTAGAAAACAGTTTCAGTGTAAGAAGAAGGAAGAATATCTAATGGATTCATTTGTGGTTAGGGCACAGAACAAACCCAGCCCGATGAGCAAGACTGGGAGAAAGTTAGAAATTAAGTGGTTTATAATAAGGAAGAGGATTGGAAATACAGGGAACACATGATGTAATATAATAGTGATGGGCACACACAAGAGCATAGGAATGGCTGCACACTGTAGAAAGGTCATAATGGGATCTATAGAAGTAGTGGTATGAAGTGGATGGGAAATCTGGCAGAGCCAATGAGTCAGATGAGATGAGCTGGGCTTAGTACAGTGCTGCACCAGCCTATTAGGTCAAAACTCAGTGTAAGCACCAAATCACCTGCTTTGTGGATGAGTTCAGTGCATGATACACAGGATGGTACAGATGCAGATGTAGCCTCCTTAGAGAGCCAATAGCTTGAGAGGTCCTGAATGTCTTTATAGATGTGTTCTTCTAATATGCTTTTTACCATAAACCCAATTTTTCTTGAGAGTCAGGAAAAAAGATAATGAGAAAGAACAAAAGCGAAGTCTCTATAAAAGAGAACAGTGTACATACGCCCTCTAAGCAGTTTTGAACCAACAAAGAGAACAAAATCTCTGCAGTCCTCTGAGGCCAGTGGAGCACTGAACAGTGAAGGGGCCATAACCATGAAACAAAAACCCAATGTATTTTGGTCTCACAACTGGTCTAGAAATGAAAATAATGGTAGGAGCAGGCACAGATGCTTCCATTCCTTGTATGGCAATAATCTATATTAATTACAGCAAGCGTCCAGCTTCGAACAATGTCACTGCAGTCCTATTACTGTTGAAGAGTATTGAGTTTCCAAGGAGGTGAATGTCTTTTTCTCTCCCTAATCATGATTACTTGGCTTAGTACTTGGGCTAAGCTTTCATTTAACCAAGATAAATGGATATTTCCAAAACCAGCGAGTTAACACTATGCATCACGTTATTACTCTCTTCTCAGGTTTCTTGCCTCATGTGCTATTTTACTCGGCTGCTAAAACCAAATAATGATAAGAATACGAAGGAGGAGCTGTGCAGGATCCCATATGGATTAAAGAACAAAAAATAAATAAATCTGGGTTTGACCCATTACATTGTCCTATTCTGTGCTAGCATTTTTCCTCAATCAACATAACATTTTGTCATATAATTTCCCCTTCATGAAACATGAGTGCCCACACCACATTTTTGCAGACACCACCAGCCTATCTGACTAATATTTTTGTTGCTTTCTATTTGGAATCCCTGTTATCATTTAAGCTTATGTGCCAATACTGTAGGTTAACATTCAGAGGAGCAGATGGGGAATTAGAGGCAAAACTTCTGTCAGTGATAACGGGACTTCCATGCTTCATTTCCCTCAGGGCACAGTGAATGTTTTCTCTTTCAACAGTGCTGGGCAAAACTGCCTTAAGGAACTGGTGGCAGCAACACTGTGCACTGGCAACACACCGAAGTTGTCAGGATGCAGGAATAGATTTCCGGCTGCTGGGCCATTTGTGGGAACTTATTTTGTAGTAGCTCCTGGAAGATACCCATCTCAGTACAGAAGTTCAAGTGCAAAACAGGCAGCAAGAATTGCCTTTCTAGCAAAGTCAGTGAGAGGTCCGGCACTGAACAGCTTCTCCTGCACAGGGGGGGTTCACCTGACCACACCGCTGCCCCGAGGTCTGCTATTTGATTACCAGGGCAGGCTGCAGATCCAGGAGAGGTCCTAATGCCAGTCACTAAACTCTGCCAAACCCATTATTTCAGCAGCCATCCTGCTCCCCACTCCTCTGCTCTGCTGCTGGGGAGAACTGCAAGGCTGTGGATGGGCACCTTAGTGTGGGTGGGTGGCTTCCCTCCCACCTCCCTCCACTCCTTACACAGGGGTGGTGTCCAGGACATGCCAGGGGTCCATGGGATGTTCACACTTGTACCTTTCATCAGGAAAAAAGCCCTCACTTTTCTCAATCAAAGGGCAGTTCCATGCACCATACCCTTTCCCACGCTGAAGGGAAGCTAGCTGGTGTGTTGGGGACTGGCACTGGCAATATGAAGGACTTCACAAAGTGGGAAGCGATTCATCTGCTGTAGGCATAAAACTCCTCACCGTCAAGGAATGACAGTCAGATGAACATCCCATCCCCATCTCCGGGATGTTCCCAAGCTGGAGAGCCCTGTGGCACCTCACTGGGTTTGATCATCCCTGTGCTCTTCTGGCTTTGCTCTGGGCAGCAGGGCTGTGCTGCTGGTGCCGGCCAGCTGCCACCCAGCAGTTGCTGAATGACAGGAACTATCAGGATCAAGACAAAATTCACTGTCCTAACACACCAAATGTCACAGAATAGATTAAAAGCATATTCTGGCTGCTAAAACATGCATTGAAGGCAGGCTAGAGGGCTGCCCAGGGAGCAAGAGCTTGCCCCTACCCTTGAGTGCCACACAGATGGCATTTGTTCAAATTATCACTACAGATACAGCCTGCACCATCTTTCCTCCTCTGGTCTATAAATTGTCCATCACTTGGCCAGCCTCCATCCACCTTCTTCCCAGCAACAAATGGCTTTTATTAAGCATTTGATATTGCCATTAATGAAATAAGGAATGGTTTAGGTGGGAAGGGACCTTAAAGATCATCTAGTTAAGGAAATAAATGCTGAAATCAGAACATGTGGGTTATGCCTGTATCCTCTACTCTCTAGGGCAGTTTAACAATTCTCTGTTAATTTTCACCCTTTTCGATGCTTTTTTGAAAACTCTGCCTGCCTCTGTCTCTCCTAGGAATCCCTGAGCCCCAGTAATCATGTGAATTACATTTGAATCAAAATGCAGAAAAGCTGTGTTTTCACATTGACCTTGGAATCTTGAAGGCCATTTCCACCTCCCACAGTGTACGGTGGGTGTGTATCTCATTATAGAGGTGCTTTACAGCATTGCTGGTCACTGACGAGGCTGCTAAGGTAAGTTTAACCAAAAAATGGTTCTCTTATGTAGATATTCTCAAGATCCTGTCTTGTTAATAAAAGCTGGAATTGGAATTATTAAATTTATTTAGATCAATTTAAGCAAACATACCTGTAGGAAAACTTACTAAGGTACCAGCTACAACCTGCAGATGACTTGAGCTGCCCCTGTTGTGACATGCATGTGCCTCACTGTAATACAGTGCAGTAGGTAAATAAAAGCTGGTAGTCTTCCTCTTAATGTGTTCAGCGGGCTCTTCTCCTGTATTAAATTTGATAGTAGTAATTCAGTTACAGAAAATATTATCAGAGGCTGCTGTAATATGAATTGCATTTTTATTTCATAGGATGTAAACTTTCAGTTTCACCCCCACCTACTCCTCTTCCTTACACTGGAAATGCTGTTGTGAATTCTCCAGCTCAGCTTGTTTTTTATTTTTTTTTCTTCTTTTAAAGCTGAGGTACAAGCTTAATGGAGTCTATCATTTCAATGCTCTTTGATACGCACTTCAGAAGAGACTGGGTACTTGATTCTCTTCTTATTTACATCAGCGAGGTCAGGAGCTGAATGCAGAAGCAAGCAAAGGGGTAGGGCAATGCCACAGAACCTGTCAGCACCAGAGCAAAGGCATTTCTTCAATTTGCCATGGTCCCTTGGGAAATCCTAACAGCTGGACTAATGTTGGGTGTAATTGAAGAAATGCTCTCCTTAAACTGTCAGGAGGTTCAGTATCTAAAAATAATCCCTGCTGAAAGAATGCTCAAAAACTGAATTTTGACCTTCATGCAAGACAAAAAAGAGATTTTTCAGTATCTGTAAAGATTTAAAAAATTATGTGGAATATTTTACCCAATAGTAGCTTCTTTATTTCTTCATACTATTTGTATTTATTTTTCCCTTTTGCCACAATGGAAATTCAAGTCCAATATTCAGTCAAAGTCAAGCATTTTATCGTCTTTGCACTTAAATGCCTGAGTCAGATGCTTAAAATGTAACACCAGCAGCACTGCGAGTAGTGGATAAGAAAAAAATCAACCTTTTACACTATAACCCAGAGAAGTGCCTTTTCTTTTTTTTGCTTTATCCTGGTGGAGTCATTTACGGAACATGTTGCCATCAAAAGTGGTTTGCTATTGACACTTACAGCTATTGAAAATTGTTGCTACCGGCATATTTCAGTTGTCAGAGGGCTCCCCAGTCAGACCAGTTTGGTGATGCAAAGTTCTAAGCTCACGGCTGGAGCCCAGCTATCAAATGCATTTGCCAGCTGGGAATAGGCAATTTGCTTCCTCTCACTCAGGTAGAGAGACAAGCAAATTTTATTTAATCTGGAAGGTGAAAAGCTGGAGTGGAACAAGAATGACTGCCACTCTGTTCCTTTCCAGCTTCCGTTTAAGCCCCCAGGAATTTTGCTTCTCTTCTACCACCACCTCGAAAGCTCACGCTTCCTTCACCACTGCTGGAGCAACAGTGCTTTTGGCAGCCTTGGGGGGCTTTCTAGTTCCAGGCTTGGTCTGATGTGAAGGCGATACAGGGTGACTGAAGATGCTCATCTAACCCGTTGCTAACATCAATCCTACCACAAGACACCAACACTGGCATTAAGGTGGTGGGAGAGGAAGGACTGAGTAGGAGACAGCACTTCCAGTTCTGTTTCTGCTGGTTTTGATGCACAAAATAAATTCCAGTGAAGTATGCCAGTATTGAACACTGGGCATGGAGCAAAGATATCCACATGTGGCTTCTTACTCCACGTACCCTGCAGTAAACACAAACCAGTCAACTGACCTGGAAAGTCAGGTTGGCTCCAGGAGCATCCTGTCCCCCCTTTCTGATCGTCTCTGTAAAAGCATCACCCCAAGTGTTAGCTTGGCACGACTGACAGCAACTGCAATAAGTAACTGACAGTATTGCCTAAGCATCTGTATTTCCAGTTCTAGGGAAAATATGAGGCCGATCTAGGGGTACTTAATTTGGGAGCTGTAACTCACTCGCAGTGAAAAGCAGCACTGGAAGACCACCCGTGGATTTCAGCAGAACAGATCCCCCGTAGCTGAACTAAGTGTCATCCCACTGTACACGGCTGCTGATTTCAGGTTTGCTAATTTGTAAAACAATGTGGAGAAGAGGCTGCAGTTGTGAGGAGAGCAGCTGAATTATAGGTACTTAGGCAGTACTATAGGGATATCAATTCTGTTTATGGCACAAACCTACCTCTATAATTAATAGAAACCGTAACATTTCTTTGCTCTGTTTTCATTAATTCAGACTGATAGCTTTGGAAGAATGGATTAGGAAACACATTTTGGAAGAACAGGAGAGAACCAGAGGACCTTCTTGGCTTTTCAGCATCGCCCCGGATCTCCTTCTTCAGTGTGCAAGGAGCAAAATTACTAGCAATGCTCTGTGTGTAACAGACCATCTGTCACTGCAATTGTAGCTTTATTTTATTTTTCCCTGCTTCTAGGAGAAAAGATCCAAACTTCCCTAGCTGCCTGCCTGAACCTTATAAAATATATTTTAAAACCTTGAGAAACTGCCACAGTCAGTCCAAAGCCTGCTTAAACCCCAGCAGCTCTCAAACACCAGCACTGGAAACTCCTAATAAAAACCGGCTTCAGGGTTTACCTAACAAGCTGTGAACGATCCGAACAGCCACGTCTCCTTTAGCAGGAGTTTTATAGGCCTTTCCCTCTCTCTTAGGAGGCATAAACATATCAAGGTTTAAAATTGTGCTTTATTTATCTCGGCGGTGTAGTATGATATTGTTCCCGCAGAAGCATTGGTGATATTTTACGGTGGTAGAGAGGAGGGCGCAGCGTGAGCCAATGCATGAGCCGGCTTAGCCTTGGCTGGCGATAACCAAAATACAGCGCAGGCTTCAGTCTGGGTGTTATTTTATTATTTTGGGTGCTTTGGGGACTGCAAGCAAGGGATGTCCAGATAGGAGCATGAAACCCAGGCAGCTACACAAGGCACTGCCCCTTCACCACTCTGGGTGGGAAGCTTTGCCCCCAGCCCCAGCCCTCTTGGGGTCAGAGGCACAGGAATAGGTATGTCAGAGGTGACTTATTTTCCCAATGATTCACTGAAAAAAATATTAATAGCTTTCTAAGAAGAAGTACGTACTGACCACTGAACCG
>NW_010269934.1:19414-76193 GCF_000690775.1 Eurypyga helias
TTATTGATATGACTCTTTATCCAAGTGTAATGCAATTAAATGATTTGATTTCATTACGTATATTGACATGGTGTCAGTGACAATTTCCATTCTCCCTATTATTTCTATAAATAAAGTCATCTGCCATAATTAGAAAATATGAATGTGCTAAGACCTCCATTAATTCTTCCCCATATTAATCTAAGAGCTGGGCAGATGTTTATTAATACCTTGTTACACTGCCTTCATCAGCTGTTACCAAGAATAGAAAGGCTGAGACCTGATCTCGCACTGAAGGTTAAATAAGAACAGATCTGGCTAAATCTTGGCTTCTGGTTGACTTTTTGACAATATCTTGGTCTTGTGTGGTTTTTCTTTTTTTTAATCAAAATTATTTTTAAACCCTTAACCTCTCTCTCTTTCTGCCCCTGCACGTCCTTTGGACCATGTATGAAACTCGGGAGCATTCCCCTCCATCCAGCATTGAGTTTGCCAGTCCTTTAGCAGCATCCTGATGTCTGGTTTGATCTCAGTGGAGGTGAATTACATCAGCTTGTGACCTGCTCTCTGCTTCTCCCTCCGGGAAGGTATTTAGGAACAGTGGTGCTGGGTGAAAGCCCAGGTCTATCCGATTCAGTGCCGGGCACCCGCTGATGGATGCTGGGGGAGGGGTGTGAGGAACAGCAAACCAAACAGAGTTCAGGTTAAAACTTCTCTTGACCTCAAAAAAGAATATGGGTACAAAATTAGGCTGCACAACCATGGAAAACACGTGTGTGATACTGTGCTGCTCCTTTACTCTGCCTTGAGTTGATTTCAGTAACAGTGCTCAGACCTTGTTTGGTACAATATAATTTTAAATTCATATATTAACAAAAAATTGAAAAAAATGCAATGTTGCTTCCACCACTTTCTAGCCTTTGCCCATCTCCTTTGAGTTGGATGCTGCTGGTCTGTTCTCTGCCACGTCTGAAATTACCCACTTACTTTTTGCACTTTCTTTTCCTTTCTCGGAATTGCCTTTGCAGAAATGCACATAAACAGCTATTCTTCAGACCAGCATTTCAATTAGTTTTAAATTGTACATTTCTATTTCCTGGGTCTTTACTTATTTATTATTATTTATATTGAATCTTTTTCTGAGTGTTTGCATTGATTCCGATAACTCTGTTGGGTGCTTATCTGTATAAATAGATCAATAGCTTTTGGACTACACTTTCCCAAGCAATAGACTGAGCGCCTTGCTTCAAATCTGAAAGCTTCTGTACTGAATTTATTAATACAGCAAGCTATTACAAAAGTATGATCCATAAAATTACCTAAATCCCATCCTAAAGTAAGTGGATTTTGTACCTTTTCTTCCTGGCCAGTTGTATTTAAGCAGTTGTCAATCTCACACCTTCTTTTTCCCTTACAGACACCCTCAGTTCATCAGGGGAAAGGACACAACTGATGTCATGATGACACTAAGTTGACACGGGTAGGTTGATTACTGGTCCCAGCAGACAAGGGTGTGTGGGTCATCCTGGGCTCCCCCAAGAGACTAACCTAAAGGGAGAATCTGATAGGAATCAATCTCCCATCTCAAACAAGAGTGCTCCCTTCTCTTAAACTGCAGTAAAACAAACCTTCCTCTAATCTCATCCAAACTAAAATCAGGCACAAACTTCCATTTCTATTCCTAGCTTGCTCAAGGAAAGACTTCTTTGCACTGTTTTCCTCCAAGCCAATTTTGGGCTAAATGAAAAAGCATAGTTACACAGAATCTCTGTGTGAAGCCACCAGGAACGCGGCAAGATAATAGTGTAGGAAGATAAGGGGGATTAAGATTACTTCTGGTTTTTTTAAGAATTAAGGGGTGAAAAAAGTTAATGGAATGCTCAACTGGGACACGTTGCTGGGACCTGCACAAAGTGATAGACTGAGATAGCTGGGTGCACAGCAGTTGCATGGTATGAAATACCGTTGCATGCTATGAAATACCATTGCATGGACAGCCTTTTGCACGTACATTGAACTGCTGAATTCCATGTGGATTATGGCATGGGACCTTTAGGAGCTATGGGTAACAAATGTGATAATTTCCAGCTGATGTGTGCAATAAAGGAGGAGCTGAAGTACAACAAACTGGCCATTAGTGAAATGAGAAATACAGTGGCTGGCAAGACAATGGCATAATCATCCCAAAATCGGCACCCTGTCTCTTGCTGACTATTCATGCTTCCCTCAGAGGATGAGCCTAGGATTCTTGTGTGGAGTCGGCCTATTGATTACATTTAAGAAGGTCTGATGTTCGCTTCCCACCCATTTGTGTTTTTTCTTGGCCAATTTGGTTCTTGTTTAACGGAGGAAACCTCTCCGGCACAAACACAGCGATGCCTCCTGTGCTTTGCGTTCAATAGCAGCAGCATATTGAGAATTTGCTTGTATTGTTGTGGAAATTAGAGGTTACTTTAATCGTGTGGCAGGTTTGAGTGGAATATTCTGTGAGACAATAACAGCCACCGACAATCCAAATCCAGTGGATGCCTGATCCAGCTTCTATTGAAGCTGATGAAGAATTTCTATTGTACTTAATGGACATTGGCCTCAGCCTCGTAAGAGTGCACTTCAGATTGAACTTCTCTGCTTTTGCAGACATCTTATTAGATTTGCAGAGTTGGTATTAGATTTGCTCAGTGGTATGAGAACATTACTATTCTGTTAAATTACTTTTTTCAGTTAATAATATATTCTTTTCTACAAGGATTTTTCTTTCTTAAGTCCTTTTTACCTCTTTGCCTTCAGCTGGTTAGGGAATTCATTCTCGCTTTCTGCCTTGTACTACTACATACCGTTATCTTGCAGAGATAAACAGCCCTCGTCCACTTCTCAAATAAGTGCTCTGTATGCTAAACTTTGGTTTTGTTCCTTGGGCAGGTTGTCCCTCTTTCACTGGTGGAAGCAAAACAAGAAGAGCCTTATGAATTACAAGGAAACCTAAATCAAAATAGTTTCTTGACCCCAAGCTATTTGAGGGTGAAGTTCAGCACTAACTTCTGGGGAAGCCCTCCTCATACCCAAGCCTTTTCTATCTATCTTTTCCATAGAGATGCACTTTGCGAGCACATTCCTAGTGAAACAGATCTCTTGGATCCAAACTGTCTTATATTATTTGTAGTATTTACACCTGTAATACCAGCAGCATGCCAAGGGCTTTGAAGAGATGTTGGAAGACAAAGTCCCTTCCTAAAGAGCTTAATATTAATATTTTATTCAAAATAAAAAATATCCCTACTTAGACTGTAAGATACCGTATTAAAAAGGCTTTTCTCCTTAAATTAGCTCACAGAAATATAACCCCCTGAGGGGAGTGAAGGAGACAGCTGCGGAGGGAAGGAAGCTAGAACTACCAAGTACAAAGCGACTTTCGGCTGCCTCATCCAGAGATGCGCTTCCAGCCTCAGCCTGGGGTCCTTATGGACACTTTTATCCCTGGGAGCCCAGCTGGGATCAGAGGGGGTCGGATCTGCGGTGCCTCTCCTGCATGATATTCCCTGTGCAGATGTGAGACCTGGCCCTGCTCCATCCGGGACAGGAGAACCAGGGATGATGTGATGGGATGTTGCCTTTGGATCTTCCTGTTTAAATGGCAGCCCTCGTTGTCAGAGCAAAATCAAACGGCTCTTCCTTTTTGTCAGAAGTCAAGAGTGTATTACACACTTTCTCAGCTCTGGTGCTGTACACAGACAGCACCATTCCCAGTATTTTGCCACAATACAATTATTTGCTATTTCTATGTGCAGCACATCACAGTGTCAACATTCTTTATAAAGATATATTAAATTATTTTAAATCAAAGGAAAACTAAACAATAGCATATGAAGATATCTTTTGGAGAAGGTTACATTTTTGCATCAGATATATTGAAGTTTAGTGGAAGTAGGATATTTTGCCATAATGGACATCAGTGAGAGTGAAACAGAGCACAGTGCTCAGGAAGGGAACAGTGAATGCAACGAAAGTATTTTTGCGGAGAGGAGAGCAGACCCACTATTACATGTTGACAGTTGAGAAGCGAAGCTGACAAGAGTTTTGAGGCCATAAGTTCCAGCTTGTTGCAGGATTTTAATGTGTTTCCACATGAGTGATATTTTGTTAGATATTGTAAGCACAGTAGTGGAAAATTAGGATTAGCAAATGAGTAAATTAAACTGAAATATGGGTAAAGAGATTTGAAAGTAGACATAAGTGGTTCAGTCATGCTGGGCTTTGCCCTCCAAGAATTTGTTTTCTTTTGTTCTTTTTTTTTTTTTAATAGACTGTTAATTCTATTGGATTTGAAATTTTTTCCATTACAGATGCTAGAGATTTTGAAAGGGAATCTGTTGCAATTATAGAAGAACAATAACAGAAAAAACAACAGAAGAGTTCTAGTCTCAAAGTTGTATGGTTTTGACTTAATGATCTCTCTTTTGTGAAATGCTCATGACATGAAATTTATGGGCTTCATTCCTTGCCACAACACAACAACACTACTTAACGGAAAGCTTACTGCACACTCTCAGTTCTTAAGAAAACGTGTTATGTGGCCAAAACTGTCTGTCTTTGCAGGGTAAATTATTTCTGCAACCCAAGAGAGACACAAAGGAAACTGTGCAGAGAGATGCAGGACATAACTAACTCTGGCCATTAGCAGCACAGTGGGGAAATCACCCAAAGGTGGGAGGCAGAGGAGATGGGGCTGTGGTGGACACCCAGGGCATGCCAGCATGCTCAAAGACCTGCTCCGGAGCACCCACGTGCTAAGCTAAATCCACTTCCGAACAATGGCACTTTGATTAACACGGGAGTCAGGATGCTGTGCAAACCAGCCTCACGCTGACACCGAAATGAACCAGACAGCTCAAATATGAGAAATGGAAAAAGCAATAAGCATTAGTAAAAGAAAACAGCAGGTTGTGCATAGCCCCAATGACTTTGTCAGTATATTGTCTTTCCCACAAAGATCTGGAAGATCTGACATTTTCATATTGGTTTTCAAGGAACATCACAAGAATATTAGCGAAAGGGGAACAGAGGTGCAGAGCAGCCTGATAACTTACCAAGATAATACCTACTGAGTCGAAATTACATCCAAGGCTCCCCTCTCCAATTTGTGAGGTTAGATCATGCTGATTTTATCAGCAAGGTCATTTTAGCACCCCTGCTTAATCCAAAATCTAGTCTGATATTTGTTTAGGAGATTTGAGTAATCTCTTTAAGAGAATTAACAAGTGCTGGAGTTCTAAGGAACAATCTTCTCTCGGCCCTGTCTGGAGCAGAAGGATTTGAGGTCAAAGCTAGGTGAAGGGGTTTTTAAAGCAGTCTGGGAACAAATGAAATTCTCTGTAGAGCCAGTCAGGCTATGCAGAGTGGAGGCACAAAGCCTGCAAATGATCTCAATAGTGTTTTTCGGGTTCAGCTGTCTGGCTGCCCTGGAGGCAACCCATGATGTGCTGCATGATGCTACGCTATTGACAACGTGATAAGCAGAGGAGCGCGCTCTGACAGGTTTCCCTGAGCCACGTACCTGCAGTCAGTGGCCAAATGACACCTAGGTGTTTTTCTGCCTTTTTCCAACGCCACTGCACGCTGCCTGTTGGCCCTTCACAATACAGTGTTGGCCCTGGAGCTGTGTGATGGGAGCTGACTTCTCGTTACGGGAGCGAATGGGAAAAGTCATGAAGCAAAGTCACTGATGCTCAAACGCCAAGCTGTTAAATCTTCAATAAGTCTCAGTTCAGAAATCAGTTTTGTTTTTTTACAAATAATTAGAAAGATAATCAGTGGATGCACAATCAAATGTTCACTTGGGGCTCTTGGGTTAAATTTTGGGAAGGGCTTTGAGTAACTGGCTTTGAATCCTTGCAACCAAAGCTACTCTGTGTGTTCTGGTTGTTGGGTGGATCTAAAGTAAACCATTTCTAGATGTTCTTGTCTGAGAATATGTGGCTGACGTCAGATAAGATTAGCCCTTCTCTTGCAGATCGGTCCAAGAAAATAACAAAAATCCCAGAAAAGCAGCATTCCCACAAGGCTCCTACCATGTCAGGCAGAATGGTCACCTAGCAGCTCGTGGTGGTGTTGTACTCTTAACCCTTATACTCTTTTCCTTCCCAAAAGGCTGATGAATTTTTATCTAGATCTGGAAACAAAGAACAACATCCTGGCCCGTGGGGGTGGATACTGCGGATGCTCATCTCAGGCACCCTGCCGTTTCACAGCTGGCAGCAGCAGATAAATTTATCCGTCATCTGAGCCAAGGTTCACCAGATGGAATCGCATCCCACTGAAAGGTAAGTTTGGACTATTGCAGCCTCAAGAGTAGAGGTAGGTTTGGGTGTTAACTCAGCTTCCAAGCTTTGGACTAAAGGAAAATTGGGAACATAAGTGGGAATCCTGAGGCCAAATACCTCAAGAGCACATAACGCAGCAGCCACAGCTGGAAGGGGTATTGCAATCCACTTGGCAAAGTTTTACAGTGAAGTTTGCTATCCAAGCCGTAAGCAGGTTGTTACGTTTATGTAGCTGATAAATTGCAACAGAAATTATTTTACTGTAAATAAAACAAACCTCCCATTACACCAGTGAGAAGCAATGTTAAATCTCATTCTTCTACACTTGAGAGATATTTATATAGAAGCCTATTAATATTTCAATATTTGAAGAAATGGCAACTTATGTGAGAAAATGGAAGCGCCTAACAGCAGGCAGGCACTCTCCTTGGCAAGGCCTTTAAAATCGAAGGTAAAGGAGGCCTGGTGGGTGTTCGCTAAAGTAACAGTGTTTGCACAGAAGACAGAAGAGGATGTGGTAAATACGAAAAGAAATTGTTGATAAATTGAACTCATCCTTGGCTGATCCTCCATAGGGATGCGGAGGACCCTTGCCTTTAAGTCACTCGATGCATCTGTCAAATTTTGCCATTAAATTATACCCCAGCAGCCTCCCTGTCTGGTGGCTGCTGCAGAGCAGGGAGGTGAGCAGAGATGGGAAGAGGACACTGTGTGACTGCCCAGCCTTGGGGCTCAGAGGGTGCTAAAAGCCTGATGGAATGCAGGTCCTGACATGTCTCCTTTAAAATGAAGGATGAGGACTTGCTGCAAGGCACCCTGCCTGAAGGAAACAGTCGGACGTATATCAAAAGGCTCATGAAGGGGTGGTCCACCCAACCACTGCCTGAAGTCACTCAAAGACATGGTGAGCGCATTGGTGTGAGCAGTGGTGGTCCTGCAAATGGTCTCACGGGGTGTCTGCTGAATGCAAGCCCTCAAGAGTTAAATACTTGTCTTGGCACTTGCAAACTGCTGTAATAAGAAAGCTTTAAAAGCAAGCAGCCATCTGCTTCAGGAAAGTCATCATGCAATGATCAGCCTGCATCACTTACCAAATCGGCAAGATGAAGAACCAAAGAACACAAGACCAGGCAGCCTAAACCCTGGCTGCTTTCAAGCACCATGGCTGCCCTCCCGATGCTTTAACAGTGATTTACATTCACAACATAAAACCTGCCTGGCGTCCTCATGAGGGTCCTCCAAATGCCCCAAAATGGGGCTGGAATCAGAGGTCACCACTCCAAAAATGCAAGTGACCAGCGTCTCCCTCCACCTGGATGACCACCAGTGCTGCCTTGGACTTTCCTTTTTCTGACACTTACAAAACTGTCTGACAGCAAAACAGAGGGACAGGCAGTTCAGCTCCTACTGCATGGGAAAACAAAACGAATCCCCAGTTGGGGAACTGGGGAAGAAAGAGGCTTGTGGCTTTTCCAGCTTTCTTGGTGCTGTGTGGTAGCAGACGTGAGAAATTACCTCATTGCTTAAGCCCTTAACCCTTAGATGTTCTTATTAATGACAGATGGAAAATCTTAAAGTCTGAAAGTTAGTAAAAATACGTTACGGGAAGGCACTCAGAGTTAAACAAGTAATTGAATGCTCATTTCTTCAGTTCAGTACATCTCGATGTACCATTCACTTCAGCAAAAATGCTGTCATTTCCTGGGATCCATTCCAGATTTATTCCAGGGCAACGCTGAATAGGTATTGCCCGAAGTAAGGGACTCATGAGTTTGCCAAAATAAAACACAGAGGTTTGTCCTGAATGTCAAGAAGGGGCAGAATTGGGCCCGATTCAGACTCCCAGTTGCCTTATCTTCCCATTATCAGAAGAGCTCCAGGCTATGCTGGAGACCTATGAGGCTCTGCAAGCTCAGCTAAGCTTTTGGATGATTATCCAGATGGAACCTTAAGTATGTCAGTGTTAATGAAAGCCTTGTAATGGGCCTCTCTGTAATATTCATAATTTATGATAGCCTTAAACCACCTGGTCCTATATCAAACCCATCAAACTATTTGCAGAAACAAAATCAAAACATAAAGAACCTGAAACAAACAGAAAGAAATGAAACAAGAGCTACTTCTTTGGTGGCTTCTCAGAGACAAGGTGCATGAGGGTGTAGGGGAACCTCATAATTTACAGGTGGAGAGTATGTGTAACTGTCATATGGGTATCAGATTCACGTACCAGCACCTTTCTGTAAGTTAGCACACCTAACAGGTTTGGTAAAAACATTTTTGGCACCCCAACATTGCCAGGAACTGTAACAGTGTGTGGAAAAAATAGTAGTTTTATTTTTCCTGCATCTATTTGAAGGGTTAGATAACATTTTTAATATACAGCATGATACTACTAGCAAAAGTATTAATACAGGTCTCCTGCAGCTAGTGGCTTTTATTATTAACTACTACTAATAATGTGTATGTTCACATGTGAGTAGAAGTGCAATCAAGGCATTCCGGAGCAAGGTTGTGCACTTTACTCTCCAGCCATGACCCACCCCTCACCCCGAGAAGCAAAGCCCAAGTGACCCAGCTGTGGTGAGCACACAGGCATCACAGAGGCAGTTTCCTCAGCAACATAAAACCAGCCACATAAAAATATCCAAAACATCTGCTTACTGAAGGTGCTCCTAAATGAGAGGATGCTAAACCTCTTACCTGAATTTTAGAGGTCCAATCAGTTTATCACAAAGCAAAGCCTTTTCCTTGCAAGCAAGTTAACTTTGGCTGCTTCCCTGACTTCAAGCTTTATAGGAAAAATATCTTATTTTTTTGTTTCTACTACCTTATCTCCAAACACAGCCTGGGCTCATAAACAAATAAAAGAAGCAGGTCCTAAATCCTCAGCTGATACTAATTGTCATTAGGGATCTGTTAAAGTTAGTGAACCTATGGCAGTTCAGAGCAATCAGCCCAGCTGGGTGTTTTCTGGTTCCAGGTGCTCATGATCAAGACTTTATTAGAGAACAATAAATAGTTCACCCAGCAGCACTTGTGGCTTGGTTTGTTGGGGGTAGTTTGGTGGAGTTTCTTGTTGAGATGTTTTGAAGAAAACTGCTTTTTTTGTAGCTGTTGGACTGAAGATCTGGGAGCTGTTTGAAACTGGGAAAGATGATGGCAAGCAAGGGGAAAAGCACTCTGTCCATCTAAGGTATTGTGTCCTGCAGTCTGATGTATTTCCTTTTTATTTGTGCGTTGTTCCTTAAAGTATCTTTGCTCCTTGTTTTGCAGCATTCTGGGGTAAAGCATGTATATTGTACTGCACTAAGATGCTCCTTTTTTGTGTTTTCTACAATCTAAATTAAGTTCAGAAGGCTGAAGGTATGCGCTTTCTGGCTTGTGTAGGCATATGTTACTGAAGAACTGTGTAGAAATGAGTGTATTGATTTATGCCTATCACTCCTTGACAAAAGCAGATGAGGGTCTGAGTTTTAGTTTAGCTGATGGACTGTACTAAACACAGCCTGTCTCTGTTGTGATCATGCGTGT
This sequence comes from Eurypyga helias, assembly GCF_000690775.1. Taxonomy (NCBI): domain Eukaryota; kingdom Metazoa; phylum Chordata; class Aves; order Eurypygiformes; family Eurypygidae; genus Eurypyga; species Eurypyga helias. Next base: position 29,242 of record NW_010269934.1, read on the forward strand.
TATCTTTGATGCAGCCAAGACTTTGACTTTTGAAGTATTGTGGAAGGTAAAACAGAGCCAGTTTTATGGGTAATAATAACAGAATGATATTATTTAGGCTAAAATGAGTACATATTTGAAAATTTCACTTTGAAGACCTTGCTTGGGGGAGGCTGGTTGGTGTTGCCTGTAAGGAGAGAGGAGGTACCAGATGGGAGAGTAGGCTCATAGCAAGTGCTCCTATGGCCACCAAGAGGTAATGCTGTGGGAGCATGAGGGTGCAGCTAGAAGAAGAGGAATGTGGGCACTAAACCATCTGAAACTGGAAAAATAAGTTATGGGAAATAGAGCTTTAGTTGCAGTGCTGCATGGGGGACACATGGCGGTGGGAGGGGATGCAAAATGATGCATAGGGTGAACATGGCATAGCCACAGGTTTCAGTTAAAGTTAGAGGAAGAAAAGGGGAATTTAGAGGTGTAAATTGTTAGAGGCTTGAGCTATTGTGGGGTTTGTCCCTGGTACCTCTTGATGGTGAGGCTGTCCCCGGCTGGAGCCCAGTTAGGAGGCTGCCTGACCTGCATTTCCAGGACTGCTAGCTCCTGCTGGCATCAGACGCATGACACCCTGGCTCTGTTATGCTGACAATTGTCCTATAAAACTGTCAGCAATAATGAATGATAGTCCATATTTCTGTAATATCTCCTTCCTCGGGACATCTAACAACATGCCATTGACAACATTTTTGAGGGCTGGATTTCAGCCAGCTTCTTGAAGAAGCATTTGCTTGGCTGTAGTCCTATGACACAGGAGTCCCAGTCTTTAATGCTTGTGTTCAGGGATGAGGGACTTGCTTTCAGATCTCCCTGCTCACTACCTCCTCCAAATAAACAACCCTTTCTTACAGCAAATGCTGTACATCTAGGACCAGGCAAAGGAGCTTTGAGGATGTTAACTGCTCAACCTCAGCACCTGGTTAGCCTTAGCTTGATGTTCAAACTCTGAAGCCACTTCCTCTATTTGAACGAGTTTATGTGCTCTAATCAGCTTTATTAGGTAGGAGCCAGCTGTCTGTAGCACCAGACAGCAGATCTAATGACATATTGCTGGAGGAGTTCTGGGCTAGACTATAGCAATAACTTATTAAATATAACTCAGCCAATTTTGCTAGTTTTGGAGAGATTACAAACAATTGAGAAACAAATGCTACTTCTTTCTATCCTTGGTCTGTTGCACTGATCAGGACTTCTCCAGCTATTTGTGGGCTTGAATCTGTTATTGAGCATTGTATTCCTTGGCATGAACTGAAATTTCAGCCTCCTGGTTCATGGCCATTAACCATGGTGAAAATAAGTGATGCATTTGTCTCCCATGATGAGTTTGTCTGTGGAAGCTGCAGGCTGTTTGACTGACTTATGGCTGTGGCTGGGTACTTGTATCAGGTGCCTACAGAAGTGGCCAATCTGGAATGCCTGCCTGCTCGTGGGATGTGATGGTCCCTCCTGCAGATGCTGGGCACTTGGCTAGGAGCAATGCTCCCAAACAGACATGTCTGGCTGGTGCCTGGATGGAATTTGTTGCTTCTGGGTTGAAAGTGTGGTTGTAAGGATAAAAAAAGGGATTATTAAACTCATCTGATCCTTTATAGTGGATTCTACCAGAGTTTTTCTGCTTGAACTTTTTGCTTGCTTTCTCTGATTGTGCTGCTATTAGTCACTTGCTGGGTTTTTTGATTCAACAGCACAAAACTGAAACGGTCAGGATTTGGATTGCAGGAGTAAGGGTGGGAGCTGAAGCTTTTGAGCACCTTATGTGTTTGCAAAGGAGAGTAATGCACTCATGGCAGTAACTATGCTGAAGACTACTTAAAGCCTTGAGTGTGGGCCTGAGTAGAGTTTGAACAAGCTGTGTGCTTAGGCAATTAAGGCCAATCTGTGCTGCTGCTTGAGCACTTACAGCACTTGCTAGGGATAGACAGGTCAGCTAACTGCTACGTGGTCATCTATTTAATCCCCAAATGGAGGGAAATGGGCATCTGTGCTGCCTGGAGGAGGCAATAGGTTTCTGTCTCAGCCTGTGTAACTGCAGGCTCTGATCCTGAGGAGTGATTGCTGTTTCAGCAGCACTTGTGCTCTTGTTTTGCTGGAGTTATTGCTTATTTTTATGGATCAGGAGGTTGCAATCAATTCCAAAAATACTAAGAGTTCAGTTTGAGCCCATGAGATCAGGAGTGGATGTGTACTTTGATAGCAATGAAGAAAAAACATTGAGAGAAGTATCAATTTTATAATCACTGTAAAGGATTGACATGACAAGGGACTGTTTTCCCACCGAGTGAAATGGAAAACAAGGAATCAAAACTTCCAGACTCTGTCTTCAGGTTGTCCATCAGCTTGCATTTGGAGGCAAATGAGCATTTTCCTCCCCTATTTTTGCCTCCTGTGGACAAGCAGAACTGTAACTGGGAACAGAGGTGTCCTGTGGCTTTAAGACTGTACAGTGATGGAAAGCTTTGGCGAATGCTCCTATGGAGATATAAAATGATTAATCTGCAGGCATCCGAGAACACTTCTGACTTCACTTTTGGTCCGGCATCTGTTATTTCACTTACGGGGCTGTTAATATCTTGTAATGCACATCAGGCCATATCTTAGTGATTAAAAAGAGTCTGTTTCACCTGTAACTGGTGAGAAATACAATTAAATAGTGTAACTTCACCAGTCAGAAGTGGTATTAAAAGGCTTTAATAACTTGGCTGGAGGCTTGTTTTGAGCTGGTGAAAGCATGCCATCCCTCAGATCAGCATGTTGCTGCAGCTCCATTGTACAGAGCTCCATGGTGTGGGGGCAATGCAGAGGGGCAGTAGCCCTGGAGAGGGATAAAACAATTTGCAGTGCCAGATGTAGCATCTTAGCCTGAGGATAGTTGGGGAGGGAAAACAACACTTGGGTGGGACAGGAGAAATCTAGTAAGGGTGACAGAGCTGGGGGACACTGAAGGATGTAACTGTACAGAGGGGGAAGGAAAGGTCACTTTCTTCCACACAAAGATCCTGTGTTTACAGCAAATCCCATCCTGGAGCAAGCTTTGCCCGCTGAGGCTGACCTGCTGATAGCTGGGAGGCAGCCTGCAGTGCTGAGACCCAGCAGGTCTGCTGGCAGCAGTGGGATGCTTCCCACCATGTCCCCTGCCTCAAACTTCCACTGCTTGTCAAAACCGGGTGGCTTCATACAGAGCTAATTAACTCTGTATAACTCTGTATTAGTGGAGACAGACTTTGTTTTTAAGCAGAATAAACCCAACTGTGAGCATGTAGGTAGAATATGGATGGGCTTAAGCTATTTCTGAGATTTTCATTAGTTCTTCCCTGTACAAGACATATATTGTCTCCCCACCAGCCTTTGCACATCAGCAGTAGAGTTAAAAAATAGAAGCAGTAAAAAAATGCACAGTTTTCCAAGCTTGCCACGTGTCTAGTGTGGAGGGCTACTGTTCAATTCAAATAAACCCAGTACAGAAGCTAATTGCTGAGAAACAGTGGGATCTTTCAAAGCTCTAATTAAAGGCAATTTAAAATCTCTGCTGATATTAGAGGGAGCATAAAGCTGGTGCTGGACATGTACCAGTTAGCAAGACCAGCTTACCAACTGAGAGGTGCAGCTGACCCGTTTTAGAAATGGGCATGAGTCTCCTGAGCCAACTGGGATTTAAACTGACTGACAGCATGTAGGAATTTGGCCTGTTGTCCCTCCTGCACATTCCTGACAGTGCAGCTGGGAAATGATATTTCTGAGCACTAAGTGGCAGGTGTGTGCCTGTGCTGAAGGGTGAGCATGGTGCTAAGTGAAAGCACCTTGATTTGGACCCTGTCTGGCAAAAATATCAATGTGTGCCTGAAGCACAAGGGTTACAAGGGTCTGTGGGGCTCCTTCAGGCATACAGATTTTCAGTTCTGGAGAAGCTTTGACTAAATGACAATTAAGTCACTTTCTATCCAACTCCATACTTTCCACCTTGCGTCATTTCTGGAGAAATGCCTATCAAAACTGCATTGCCTTATACGTAACAAATAAATATTCCCCCTGGCAGTGTTCACCTGTACATGGGCACACAGAAGTGAGTCTCTGGCCACATGGGTGCTGGAGGGAGTTTTGCCACTGGGTTCAACTGGCACTAAAACTTCCTGTAAAAGCATGTTTCTACAGTTGAACTGTAATATTTCTGCCATAGACCTCTAGTTAAATGCATGCTAAAGTCTAGGGTCAAGTCACCTGGCAGTAAATTAATGGTCCATAGTGTAGCTACTGCTGTGATGACTCTCTTCCATTATGAGAGGTAAAGTTGCTGTAAGTGGCTTATATGCCCAGAATAATGGTGCTTGTGGCTTGCACCTGCATAGAAGAGGATGTTTGCATATAAAGAAGATGATATGAGCCAAAAAGCATTGCTTAGCCCAAGAGACACTGCAGAGCTGCAGTGTCCCAAAGGGAGACTCTCATGGGAGTGGGGACTTGTTCCCTCATGCATCTATTCAGGAGTGTTCACACAGACCCCTTCACTGACTGGGTTTTGCTGCCTCTGTCTGCTTTACACCTGGAGGGACATTACAAGCATTGATATTTGTGTTTGTAGCCTCTGAACAAACACACAAAAACCGGGAGGCTCCTGTGCTACCACTGCCCCTCTGCCGATACAACGTGCAGCACTTGGTTATCAGTAGACTTATCTACAAAATGATCCTTGAATTTAAAGCAAAGAAATGTTGGGTCATTCCGACACATGCAATACTCCAAAAGCCCAGAGGCAACCTAGCAGACTGATCAAGAGCCTGGAAGGCAAGGTTCAGCACTCTGCATCGAGGTCTCCCCGGCACCCTGACTCTTGGCATGCAACCTGGAACAGAGAGGGGTGACTACTCTGCCTTGTTTAAAAGAAAAAGAATAGAAAGGGAAATAAGAGATGTTTACCGGCTTTGAAGGTGGGGAGGGTGCTGAGGCCTTCTGCTTTCCTTTCCCATTGCCGTGCTCCTCGTCTCTCTTGGGCCCCATGTTGTAAATCCTATGCTCCCATCTGAAGAGCATCGGCTGCGGGCTCCCTCCAGAGCCCGGTGATGCAATCTGGGTCATTTGTAGAAGGTTGTCAGGAAGGATCCTGCTCCTCCCTGCTGTGCCGGTGCTAAGCTTTGTCTTCCAGGGTGTGTGAAGGGCCAGGCTGGTCTGTAGTCCTGCTCCCTGACCTGGCTTATTCAACCTGCTGCAGCCTCAGGACTCCGGGGGTGTCCCCTGGGGTGACTGGCTGAGGTACGGCGATGCTGGGGGACTTGGAGAACACACTGAGGGATCCATCTAAGCACTTTTTTTTGGGAGGGGAGGAGTCAATGGCTGAAGCTAGCACAGAGTACCCCTGACAGGCAGAACCCACCTGCCCTGCCAAGGGGCTGCTGATGAATAAGGGGATTTAGCAAGGCAACAAAGTCCCCCTGGGGAAAGACAGGATTTCTTCAAGTGGGACTGAGTGGATTACGACAGAGCTAATCTGTATGGCTGTGTCATAAGTTTACCCAGTGCTTGGACTCTGTGCTTGGCAACAGATGCTATATGTGCTGAGAATAACCGATATCTCAGAAGCACCATGTAAAAATATACACATGCAGAGGTCCAGAGCAAACTACATCAGTTTCTTTTACATTTTAGCTTTTTCTGCAACAAAATCTCTCCCTATTCCAACACCAGTTTAGTACTGAGGGACCAAATATGCTGTCAAGTGGTGTGGCTTGGTGGAAACCATCCTCCTCTTGGCAGTTCATATTCTTCATGAATTCCTACCTCTTCCCTTGACCTTATGCTAGGTATTTGCACAGACAAATGCTCATGGTAACAAACCTAACTCCAAAGCCAGTGTTTAGACCGCTGTCAGCCTCTTACTCCTTTACTGCAGTCAAAATCCACAAGCAAAGGCAGAATGCATATATTCCTCCAGCCCAGGGATCACACCATAAGGGGCTGTGCTGCTGCTAGTCCCTGGGTTCAGACCAGCTTTGCTACATGGCAAAAGTCACATGAGGAATTTATTTCCAAGGGTTTCCAGACTAATAGTTACTGTAAAGCAGTGAAAGTGAAGACTTATGTTTCTATAGGGACAGTTTCTGTTCAGCTGAAGGTTTTTATCCAAATTATCTGAATGCTCACTGCCTCAGTTTCACCATTTGTAAATTCCTGACCTGCTTTTTTGATATTCTTGGACTAAAAGCACTGTGTAAGATAGAATTCATGTTCTAGCAGGTTGCTTGTTGTACACGTGGAAAAACAAACTCTGAGTACTTTCTGGGGAATATGGATATCCAAATCAGCCCAACAGCAGTATTGTGGCATAGTATGATGGTTGTAAGGTGGTGAGTGCCTAGAAGTTTCTGCTCTGCCTGTGGGAAGCTTATGTGTAGTTACTGCTTCCTCCACCCTTCTCAGTTTTAAATGCAAGCATATCAATTACTTCAGTTTTGCCCTAAAGTTAATAAAGATCACAAATATAAAGTCAAATAAGACCCAATAGCCCATTAAATGCATGAGAACTGGCAGCCTGTTTTAATTTGCTGCTACTACACCTTTAACTTGCCTGGCACAGCTGGGAAGAGCAGTAGGTGAAGCTGTACAAGCCCCTGTCTGTGAAGACTGAGGTAAGACAGCCAAGTTACCCACCGGCTGTGAGCCACAGCTTGGAACTTCCTGGCTGTTTTTTTTTTCTGGTGCCAAAGCAGCTTGCTGTCAGCATGCATTTCTTGTGCCCCTTACCTACCCTGTTTGCAGTCTATTACAGTATTCCAGAGTATTTTGCTTTCCAAACAGGAGTACCACAGAGGGTATTCAAGCAAGTTGTCCCTCCCATAATAACATTACAATATACATCATTAACACATCACTGTAAGCCTCTAGCTCCAGCCCACAAATGCTACCAGTAGCTAATTCATCCCTCAGATGAACAAGTGTAATTTATATCATAAAACAGCACTTGAAACTGTTTGCCTATAAAACATCCTTCACTCAAATTCTCAGCTAAAGCCTGGCTCACACCAGTGTCTTGTCAGATGTGACTGCTCTAGGAAATCCTTTTCCAGGGTGCACTTAGCAGAAAAGCCTGAATTTGCTCTAGCACACACTTAAATCTTCACTCCCCAATATTTCACGACAGCCCGTCTAAGCTCTCAGCACTGCCCCTGTCCCAAATGCCTTGGTCTGTCCTGCAGCTTCCCCGATGAGGATCACTTTTACCTTAGCAGCAGTGGAGCAGCCGTGCCCAAAATGGAGATTTCAATGGGATCTGACAGGGAGATTTTCCCTCTCATCTACATACTTCTGTAGTTTCCACCTTTGGGAAAACGGTCTATCTACAAGCCAGGAGGGTTCTGTATATCTTGTCTCTTGAAGTCTCCAAATATTTCTTGCTGTTCTCGTGGTTCCCAGGCAGTTTTAGTTACTTTGTGTTTTAAATAGAGGCGAAGCACCAGTGTTCAGTAATTATTCAGAAATAAGTCACCAGAAGAAAGTGGGTGCAAAGACCCTCCAAATAAACTCAGCCCCAAAAAGCTGATCTTTCTCTCTCCAAACTTTGTTTCATGAAGCTCCTTGTTATCCCCACCTTCGTAAAAACTCCTCTTCCCATCTGCTCTGCCTGTGCATCCCCGTCTGCCTGGGGTTCTCTGGGGCATGATGGCCATCCCTGCAAGGCCAGGATGCTCGGTGCGGGGTCGGTGCCTTTGCTGTCACTTGCCAAAATTCATCCCTCTCACCTGCTCCTTGGAAGAAAACTGCAGGAGTCAGGCAGGAAAGCAGGCTCAGGGCTGGGGCAGTCCTACTGTTGTGCTGAGCACACGGATAAGCAGCACCTCACCCGGCTGCGCAACCTTTACTTTCCGAAATGCCAGGGCTGTGCAGGAGCAGGCATGCAGCTCTTTCTCCAGTGCTCGCTCGACCCTGCGTATCCTTGCTCGTGCTGGTGTGAAATCAGGGGCTTTCCAGCCTTTCCCTCAGTCACCTCCATCAGACCACTTTGTCCTTGGGTGGTATTTGCTTTTCTAAGCCAAGAGCGTGCCGGAGAGATGCTCCCATTCGTCTCAGGCTGCTCACTGATTTCCCACGCTGTGTGCTTGCTGTTTGCTCCTGTGGCAAAAATAAAAGCAGCTTTCGCTGGCGTGGTACACAGTTGGTTGTGATAGGATCTTTTTTTTTCCCCTTGTTTAAAATGTAAGGTCTCACAAATTAAGAAGCTACTGCCTGTCTAGGTCTTACACCAGTCAGTCTGATTCATCAGAGAATCTCCTTGGTAACTAGCTGTTCCTCTCTGATTTGTTACAGAAACTCTCCCAATTTAAAGATAAAATACAGTGAAAGCAGAAAGAGGAGCTACACCATATAGATACCTTACACAGAGACATATGCCTTGTGTGCATGCAGCTATACTGGATATTTTCTGATGTGTGTGGGAAGCAGCCTCTCCATGAAACAGCGTGCTATTGCCTCACGGGTGGGAAATGTGCTCTGCCAGCCCCAACTCTGCTAGAAATCCTTTTTACTGCTCTGGGGCCACCAAACCCATCTGCAGGGTAAATAATCCCACCGGAGATGATGTTGGTATCTAATGAGGGGCTCAGCAGTTCATGCTTTAATAAGCCAGATTTCTGGCCTTGTGTGGGACTGATGGCCAATTACAAAGATTCAGAGAGGGTGACTTTCTGCAGGAGGTGTGCCCGCTGTGTTTGATGCTGTCTCCTAACCCTCCTGCTCCGGTAATGAGCCCCCGCTGCCTGACCCCCCTGTCAGTGTGCAGCGCAGCACTGCCTGTGCTCCGGCGCCTGCTCCAGTCAGAGGGAAGATGCTCGCTGAACATTTGTTTGGTTTTTTTCTTGGGAATCAGCATTGCTGGAAAAGTTGATCCAAGGTGAGGCTAAGAATGCTTTGTGTTTGAAATAGCCGGTAATTGTGTTCAACAAGTCGGCGTAAGGGAAGAGTTTGACCTGTGGATGCCCGAGGCTGGGAAGCTTTGCACTGAGCGCTGCCTGGGGTCACAGAGGGATGGGGCAGTGGTATGGGGATAGGAACAAGTCTTCTCGCTGCTGTGTTCTGTGTGCCTGCAGTCAGAAAGCTCTGACTCCCTCTGTATGCAGTGCTGGGCTCTGTGATGCTGAGCCCACTAGAGTAGACAAGGGGACGGACAGACAACCTTAAGTGGGTGTAGCTGAGCTGCTTTCAATCCCTTTTACCAGATAAATTAGGAATCAAAAACAATTCCTAGATTTTTCATGCAAAACCCTTCCCGCAGCCTTCAGGTGGCAGAAGCTAACAGGGAGGGTGAGTCTGGCATGTCCACAGCTAAGACTGGGCAAATCACCTTCCTCTCCATGTTTTCTTGCTGTCCTCATGCCCTTTCTGTCTTGTGGCACTAATTCCTCCAAATAAATACAACGAATGGCAAATAAAGCCAGATCCATGAGGTGTCTTTAATCCCTGCAAGAGGCTTTTGAGCTCACTGTTAGAGCTTGGCCACCCCCGGGGAAGCGCAGGGCAGCCGGAGGAAGGGTCCAGCAGGCAGCTCCTCTCCATGTTTTCTTGCTGTCCTCATGCCCTTTCTGTCTTGTGGCACTAATTCCTCCAAATAAATACAACGAATGGCAAATAAAGCCAGATCCATGAGGTGTCTTTAATCCCTGCAAGAGGCTTTTGAGCTCACTGTTAGAGCTTGGCCACCCCCGGGGAAGCGCAGGGCAGCCGGAGGAAGGGTCCAGCAGGCAGCTCTGGCAGTAGGGCTATCACATGCTGTGTGTGTCGGTGCTTTGGGACAAAATCTGTGTTCCCATGAAATGTTACTGCATCTCTGTTGTCTGAGCAGGAGAGACCCAGGATTGTGTACTCTGCTTGGGGATGCCTGATCCAAGATCATGTTTTGTCCAGGCGTAGGATTGCAAGATCCTTTTGTCCAGCTTCTCCATTTCTGTTATGTATTTTAATCATGCCACTGGGACTTGGAACTTGGAGAGAAGTGGAGAAGCATCAAACCCTGCTTGTTCCTTGCCTTCCTGAAGGCCTTCAGTTGCTTCAGCTGCAGACAGCATCTCCTCAGCTGTAACATTTCCTGCCTTGGGTGTTTTGGTTATAAATTTGTATTTATAAATAAAAGCTTATGTATGGTGTTTTGCTGTTCCTATTTCCTTTGCGCTGTGTCGCTATTTTGGGAAACGGAGCAAAGGTGGCTGCAGTTATTTATAGCAGGGGAAGATGTGTGAATCCGGGTACCTGCAGTCAGGGGTGGGCACGGGGCTGTCTGTCTGAGGGTGGCAAGGGGTGTGCTCTGCAGAGGTGGGGTTTTGTTTTGCTTCTCTGTGACTTTTCCATTTTATTGGTATTGCTGGCCTAATCCTGAATCAGATGTCAACTTAAAGGAATGTCAGTGGCAGTAAAAAAAAAGTGCACAGCCTTGGTGAGTATTTTTTTATGAATTGAATCTCTTGAGATGAAAGCTTCATTACTGTGAAACAATGAGCCCACTACACTCTCAGTAGTACAAATGGGTTTCATTTGTATTGGGAAGATACAAGCTTATTATTTTTAGTCTGTTCCTGTAGCACCAGGAATGTTTAATGTGATAATCAATGTAATTGAGGAACTGAAAGTACAGAAAATTGCAACACATTCGGGGGTGATAATGACTGCAACTGTAGTACTGCTGGAAGGTCTGGGGGATGGGTGCAGGTGTAGGAAAACAACTCATCTTGGGTGTGGATGATCCTCTGTCATTCCAGGGTCTGTGGGAGGGCATCGGCCAGCTCCAGCACAGCCCTGGCAGACGGAGCCGGCAGGATGTACCCAGCCCTGAGCACCCAGTGAGAGGCTCAGGGCTGTGGGATGCACTTGAGGAAGAACACGAGGGGAAGGAGCTGCTGCCTTCTCCCCTGAAACCTAAGGGCTTGGAAGGGGCAATGTCCCTTCCTCTGGTCTGGCAGGAAGGACATCTAGGAGGAAGCTTGGCAGCAGGATTTGGCAGCTATGTTTGTTGGAGCAGGTCTTTTACTGAGTGCTTGCAAAACTTGACAGGTTCCTAATTTTGGCCAGTTTGGTGGCTTCTTTTTTTTTCCAGAAATAGCAAAAGATATGCTTTTTGACACCAAAACCCCCTTGTCAAATTCCCAGCTCCTCCTAAGCACTGGGTTGCTAAAGCTTTTAAATGCTGAAGAGCCTTCAACATGGACAAAACACAGCATTGCCTATCCAGCCTGCTGCTTGGAAAATGTGAAGTTTCCCCCCCAGAAAAACACAGCCTGTGGCAGACACCCACCACAGATATTTTCAGCCTGAATTTGATGGAAATCGTAAGTAGCAAACTCACCAGAGGCCCTGCCAGCTATAGGTGGGTCACTTACAGCACTTTGTCCACTGCTCACACAAGCCCAGCAGCACGTGGCTCTTGCTCTGGGTTTGGGAAGCTGACGGTTCCCATGTACCAAATTCAACTGCTCCTGTACCTCCAGGCAATTTCACGGCCAACTTCAGACCCCTCCGTGACACAGTGGGGTTTTTCAGTTTGCTGGTGATTTACTGTGCGTATTAGTCCACAGAAGTGGTGGCAGGGAGGAAGGAGGCTGTTGGTTCTGCTCTGGCCTGGGGGCAAGGGGGCTGAGTGTGGGGCAGCTGGGCTCCCCTGTGAGCTGCTTGACATCAGTCCGGATGGTGATGGGCGAGAAGAAATGTCTGTGACCCCGGGGAGATTGAATATATTCTAGATACAGTCTCCAAAGCTGCTAAATCCTGAGCAAGCCTGGAAGAAACACAAGCAGTCAGGTTTGTTTTCAGCCCTCTCTGTTTTAATTTACCTCACTTAGAGGAGGGAAACTCTCTTGTTAGAAAAGTTGCCTTTTTCTAGTGGTTTTCTAATAAATCACAGCTTCAGAGACCGAAAGCTGTTTGGTGCCCTCCCTTTTGGGGAGTGCTGCCAAAGCTCCCCTCCCATGCCAGGACAGGCTCCAACAGCCAGGGCCCAGTGCTGCCCCACGGCACGGAGCGCTCTCCCTCTGCCAGCCTTGCACGGATTGCTACGCGGAGTCCAGGTCTGCCCATTAAATGGGCTCCCGTTAGTGTGCACGGCCAGTTGTGCCGTGGGTTACGTTTAAGCCTACTGCAGTCAGAGGATGCTTTGCTGAGGGGAAATGACTGAAGCCAGAGCGGGAGGTACAGCTCGGATGAAGCGCTGGCTGCGGTGTTCACGCTCATAATGCAATTGCTTACATTACAAAGCAATTAGCACGCTTTAAAATTCCAATAGCATTTTGAAGGCATATCTGCCTGGGGGTTTTCCATATGCAGAGATGTTTCTTTTATTGTACCTACTTGTCTAATAACTTCATAATTTTAAACACATCAAGGTGTTTTGGATATCTATTTGTGATCTTGGTTGAAAAAAACCAAAAGCAATCCTGCCAGCTCTGTGCAGAATACTTGCTCCATGGCAAACTGTTCCTAAGGCCTGATTTGGGTTTTGTGCAGGTTTCACGAGGTAAACCCCTCATACAGTGTTTCCTACTCCCTTTCTTAATTTTTGGCAGCACATCCTTTGGCTGGGGCAGAATACTATGGTTACTGTGAAACCATCAGCTTTTCCCCAGTTGTCCAACCCGTCTGGGAACAGTTGCCACTCATGTAGTAAATTTTCACCCCAAATAACAGATCCATCATTCTCGCAGTCTGTTCCTGGTGCTCTGCAGACAGGCTGGCTGAGAGGGTGGGAAGGGTGAACTTTCTCCCTCAGCTGCTAAAGAGCAAATTTGCTGCTGGTATTTTGAGCTTGTGCCTTGTTGGAGAATAGGGTGCTGGGACAGGACACCGGGCAGCTCCAGTCCAGCCCAGCAGGGCCAAGAACTGAACTGGGACCTACTGGAGGAGATAATTCCAACAACCCTTCACACTTAGCAGGGGACTTTCTGCAGACATAGCGAGGTCCAGACCTGACAAGTCAGTGCCTCCCAGGAGTGCTGCAGTTCCCTTAAACAGTATTGTCAGGCTAATACACACCCGTTTATCACATGCAAAATGCATATGAAACCACCTGAGGAATTTCCATAGTAACCATAAGCATAACCTTCCTATGTAGGGATTCAGATGCCCCACTACTAGTGCGTGCTTGATAGTACCATCTACATATGTGTCCCTGGCATAACACATGCATGCCTCTGGCACCCAGCGTTTCCTTTCTGTGCTTCTGCTGCTTGGCCTTATAAGCACTTACTAAACTTTGATTGCTCATGGATAATACCTCAGCACTAGACACATGCTTCTGGAATGCCTTCAAGGGTATGTGGAATTCTATTTGCAACCCCTTTTATAAATAATAATGCAAAACACTTGCTGTTAAATCTGGCTGTCAGCAAGCAAATGCCAGGAACCAAAATGATGATTATTACTGTTTGTATAATTCCAAAATCCATTAATTTGCTTGTTGTGGCATTAGGTAATCAATGTTCCTGCAGCAAGGTCACAATTCCGTTTTACATCAAATAACTATCTTTTCTCATGTATGATACATGAAGCGTATTTCTTGCTTAGGGCATAATGTTTTATTAAAATTATTTTCCTTTGTTCTTTCTTACAGATTGTCTGTTATGACTCTAAAGATTGCCTGCATGACATCTCTTTTTAAATTCAATACATAATTATATGAACCAGTAATTCATCTGATACTACATTAATAAACCTCGTCATTTTCTTTGAACGGGGGACATGCTGCCATTATTTGCCAGACAACATGGACTTAGCTAAGCTTTGTGGAATTTTGCAGTCACTGACACACCTATCAGATATGGGCAGAGCAATGACGGAAATAATGTGAAGACAAACTGTTCAGTTCAAGCCAAAAAGACTAATGAAAGTAGTAAAAATAGTAAAGAGATGAAAGCAAGGTCTACTGAAATAAATATCCGAGATGGAACTTGCAGCAAAGGTTCACTGCAGCTGCAGACATGCCTCGCTGTGTGTCAGCCTGGGTTAATTTGCAAGGTGACAGATGTCTTGGGATGGGCAAATGGTGAAGGAAAGAGCTGGTGTCCCTGGGTCAGGTCTGCTCATGGGGCTGAGCCACTCGGGTGTCCTTGGAGCATTGCTGATCTGCTGCAGCTGTGGCTTTCATGCTGGTGTTTAAGGACAATTATACAATCCTGTGCTGTTTGTTCTTTAATCTTTGGTAATGCAAAAAGCCTCAACCCCCTCCTGGCAGCACAAATACGGTTTTGATTGACGGACCTATACTGCTTGATCTGCTTCATCCACTTCAGCTGGTCCTGGCTCACCTCTGACTGTTTCTTTGAGCCCAACCCTCCCATGACTGGTCTCTTGTTGGGCTTCTCAGTGCTCCTGCCAACCACCATGCCCAGGGGCCTTGGGTTCCTCCTGTACCAGGGCTACTCCCAAATACCCACTGGAGATGCTCTGAGGGGTGATTTCACTGTCTCCTTGCTGTGGCTGGAGGAGTCTCAAGGATGTCCACAGCTGTTGTAGCATCTCCCATGCAAGGACAGAGCAGCAAAGTGGTCCCCCCACCCTAAACCTGACTGAATTTGCAGGAGGTAAGTGCTGCTGTTACTGTTTTGTGCATAGAAAACCTACTGGATGGCAGACTACGTGCTGTGACCTTGAGCCAAACACTTATCTTTGAAATCACTTGATAAACACTTTGTTCTCAGCAAAGGCTGTGCTTTGGGCTGCGATCTTATCCTATAACGAAAGCTGAGATATGTTCCTCCTCTTTCATTCTAGTCCAGTGGTATGTTTAGGTCGTACTTAATAATAAGTGGAAAATCATTACCTTTGCCTTCTGATATATGTCTTTAATTTCTTTATTCATAATGAGTTCATTGCTGCAGTGGCAGGAGTGAAATATGTGATACTACTGGAATTTCTTTGCAATTCAGCATTAATTAATGTCTACTTCTTACACAGCGCTAACAATAACATGCCTAATCTTTCAGGGGCTGTTGGTGGAAATTCTTTGTTCTTCTCTAGGCTGCGAGAAGTGAGATTTGCATTTTAGCCTTTTGTTTAAAGCTGCCTCTTCAGGGTTTTGAAGCGTTGTGAGACAGTTGAACGTAACACCCTTGTTGTCAGACGCTGTGCCATGTAATTGGGATTCCAGTCGGTCTGCTCGCCTTGTCTCTTCATGTTTGCCAGTCAGTCTAGGGAAGGACACCTCATTTCCACAGGGACTGTGATAAACTTCCTGTTAGAACAACAGGTTTGTCAGCCCTTATTCCTCCTCTTCCAGCAGAGTTTTAGTTGGCAAGCGACACAGTGCATTTACTTTGCCTCCCCTTGCGTGGGATGGGCTCCTTGGGCTGTAAGGTGTTTTTCTCACCTGTCCATTGAAATAACAATATACTGCAATGTACTGTCTGTTGGTCTTTGGCTCTCTGGGGAATCAGACATGCAATATAGCAAAACTGGTCAAATTATTACACTGAAATCAACTTGCTATTTGTTTGTTCTGAGACTCTCATTAATACCAACTCTGGGTTGCACCCATTTTTTCACAGGTCGAAGGGGATGGATATATTGGTGTGAAACGCTGATTTTTCTTTTGTTTTTTGGGCACACCTTGCTGCTGCTTTGCATGTGTGGTGTGGCTGTGTGCCTCCTCAGCCCTGCCTGTGGGAAAGGAGAGGCTGGGGCTTGGGAAATCACAACTTGGGGCGCTCAGTACAGACTGGGGAGCAGCCAGGCTGATATTTACCTTATAAATGTTGTGCAGCCCTCTGCATTTAATGATTCCTCTAGGCCAGCAGCAGCATTAGGCAGACTTCAGGCCTTCAGTACCATACCAGATGCCTCTGTTGTGAGGACTGAAGGAGTCTTGCTGCCAGAAGTCAAAGGCTGTTGCTCTCTCTTCCTGACCCTTTAAATCATGGTGTAGTGTCCTTTCAGTGTAGACAGAGAACTGGGAACTTCATTAATGCACTGAGATGCACACAGATTTAAGCCAGAGATGCTGCTGACTTTCTCTGAGAGACCTGTATGGTTGTACAGGAGTGGAATGGTGTTGCATGGCAAACTTGAGAATTTCTGTATGACCTTGCTGCTAAAAGCTCCATCTTGCTGTGCCAGGAGATACCACTGAATTTCTGAAGAACTCTTAATTTTTGCTGCTCGTAGGCTGCTGAATGAGCAGCTGTGGAAACCAGTAGGTTTGTGTGCAGAGATTCACTCTTAGGTGCAATTTACTCATGGGTTGTTTCTGGAGCTTGCCCGGTGCTTGTGCAAAGCGGCAGTCACAAAGCCAAGTCTGGGGGAGCTGCAGGTTGGGACCATGGAGGCACTTTGAGCTTTTGTGCACCGGGGCTCTCAGAGAGGTGCTGTGTCTTGACACTCTGCCCCAGGAGATCAGCCGGGGCAAACTGCTCCTTTCATACCTCTCCACTGTCACATTGGAAGGAAAATTGGAAGTGACAGTCATTGCTGTTTCCCATCCTTGCTTGGCAGGGAGATGGCACTTGTTACAGCTAAGCCTGCCATCTCCGGACCCAGCAGCTTTGGTGGGAAAACTCAGAGGGATGTTCGATGCTGCTCCATCCTGCTACACTAACTTTACATTAGTAAAATTTCTTGCTTTTGTTTTTGTCTGATTCAGAACATGTGTAGATTTTGGTCAAGAAAAATGAAGAATTCTAATTACTGCACCCTGAGGGCAATGGCATCACCTCCCCATGCTTCATCTAACTTATTGGGACTAAGCAGGGCTAAATACAAACTCAGGGGAATGCAGGCACTTTTAGTAGCACACCAGCTTGCTTATAAATATGCTTTGCAAAAAAAACCCCACTTTAAACTTTCCTCTTTACTACACCCACTGACAAATATAGCCCTGGTTTAATATAATGATGTTTTTCCAAAGCTCCCATTGCATCTGTTTGTGCTGAATTCATATACACAAGTTTATATGAAGAAATGAATTGCTAAAATTCCTATTGAATTTGGTTACCAGAGAGGCCTTTCTAATAAAGATAATATACGTCAGCAGAGCTGGCAGGGCTTTTACTGGGACAGTTTTTCATTGAGTCCAGAGTAGATAGTCTTTGATAAATCTTGTCAGTGCTGTCACTCTTGGTCTTAATGGCATGAATAACCATTTAGCTCACAAAACAGCAGAGCCTTTCAGTGGCTGGTGGGTTTTGGCATCATGCTCAAGTGTTCTCTAGCCTTTCCTGTATTTTGTTAATCTGCCTATGCCTAATTCACTAACTTTTTTATGATGCAAGAGAGGCTCCCACAGTCCATCTCTTAACCTCTGTTCAGACTCTTACGAATGATGTTGCCTACCTTCACTGCAGGACGTGATCAATGCTGTGGCTTACCTAGCTGCATTGTCAGAGAAGTGTAGATGGAGTTAATGCTTTGTTCTTGGAGCACATGTATGGTTGGGTTTTTTTACCTTTGCATTTCAAATCCTCTTTCACAGCCCATTGTAGCTCTGGACCAAACCAAAGTCTTAAAGAAAAATCACGCTCTGTAGATTTTGTGCAGTCTCATACAGCAAGTTCATTCTTTGCAGGGGATGCTGCTGCTTGCTGAGCCACTGCCAGCTAGTTGCAGACCTCTTGAGCATCACAGTCTGTCTCATTGAGACACCCGGAGCCTGAGGCTGCAAGCTGTGACATTTGCTTGCTGTCATGATGACAGCGACCTTCTTTCCCTGTCTGGGACTGAAGCTGCCACCATGTAACGTAGGGTGCATGCCCTGCAAACGGGGACAAGCGCAATATTTTGGAAACAGCCAGCCTGTGCCTGGTACCTGGGCCTGGTACTCGTGCTCTTTCCTTGCCATGTGCTGTGTGGGACCAGTGGAACTTAACTGTGAGAGCCTCACAGTAGCAAATGGCGGGAGTTTTTTTTTTTTTCTTTATTTCTTCGTTTAAAGTTTCTGTTGCTGATTTTACATGTCAACAAACTCCAGTGTCTGCAGCAGAGACAATATTTTAATGAGTTGTTTAGCATCTGTGGAGATCTTGGCAGAAACAAAAAAATGGATAAATGCCTTACAGTTGAGTGAGACTTGTGTATTGGCTTTATCTAATACTGACCTTGCAAGAAGTCCTTGGATGATGTGAACTGGCTCTTATTGCTAGCAGAGAAAAAAAAGTTGAAGCAGTTTATACCAGCTGAGCACCTAGTCATTATATCTAATGTTGTAAAAGCTGCTGTGGAAGCACAGGCTAAAATGGCTATTCATCTTTGATCCCTCAGCAATACCAGAGTCTCTAGTAATATCTAAGATTAGGGTTATAGAGTGCTTAAATTCTATCTACAGCCTGCTAAACCCTGTTTACAAAACGCTTCGGTTCAAAGAGGAAGGTACTGCACAGGCAGTATTGTGTGGGTCTCCTCTCCTTCACTGTGCCTCTCCTGGGCTCTCACGTGTGTATATGTGGTGCCTTCAAAGTCTGACTTTGCAGTGTGTGGGGTGCTCCGAGGCCAGCACTGCCAGACCCAGCACACCTGGGATTTCCAGGGAAGGCAGCAGAGCTGGGTACCACATGTTTACCCTCTCCTGAGGGAGCACGGATGGAGCCAGGCTGGTTTGAAAGCTGATGTAAGACCAAATTAAAGGAATATACTGTCCTGTGAGACTGGGGTTAGTGCTGTCAGCTGGCTGTGTGGCAAAAGGCACCCCACGCTTCCAGGTGGCTTTAACTATTCCTCCTCTGCAGGGAAGGGTGTAAAACACAACGGCAGAAATAAAACTGGGAATGATTGAGCTGGTAGCACAGTTGCAGGCTCTTATTTTCCAAACCAGTATTCACCTAAGCCGTTGTTTCTAGTTTCCCTGTGTATAAATGTGTTTTATAAAAAGCAATTAATGAGAGCCAGCTTGTCCTTGGCTGTCTGGAGCCAAGCCTGGGATTGCTCCCCAGGCCGCAGTGGAGCAACAGTGGGTTTGCTCTGGGAGAACAGCACACCTGACCCTCAAGATCAGACATGGTTCAGACTGCAAAGCCAAACAGGGTGGATTTTGTGGTTTGCTTGAAATAATCTTGTTCTTTGAGAGTGTGCTTTGGTCTCACATACAATAATGAAAAAGGATGAATTTGGTAAAGATTGGGGTGCTTCAGTGGTGGATGGGAAACAGTTTTCTTCCTCCTCAATGTAGTGTAGTAGTAACACTATGCATCTGTTCACAAGATTTTAGGGAAATATTTGTGTCCCTCCCACAATACTGGGTACCCTGGGTGTCTCGGAGACTGCAGGAAATGTTTGCCCTTTTCCCAACTCTGCACAAAAGACAATTTGGAAATGTTTTTGCCATTTGACAATAGAAATATTTGCTTTGAGTTTTGGCAAAAGGTTCATGGTCACTGGAATGCTTTTCAGTTAACTTGCATTTCATTTGCATGACTAAACTGTGGTTTTGCATCGCTTCGTTACAAAAGCTTTGCAGAGCTCCAAATGTGTTCCATTGCTGGAAAAAAAATCCAGTGGTAAATCAAGCTTCTGTGTATAGTTAAATTGCTTTAAAAATCTCAATAGCAGCATTTCCTTTTATCCCTTCAAATGTAGCCTCAGGCAATATGAAATGGTGAGGCTTCAAGCCCCTGATGAATCTGGGTGTGGATGGTGGAAACAAGAGATGCCTTACTTTAAGAAGTAATCCTGGTTACTGTCAGCACAATAATGTGAAACACTGATTCGCTGCTGGAACTTGTTACCACATCAAATGTATTGCCATGAATTATTTAGCAAATCTAATTGTATGTTAATTGAGCTAGTGGAGATAAGTAGCCATTGAGCTTAGGCCAAAAAAATTAATTTTTATGTCATAGTTATGATATCCTTTAGAACTTGCTTGGGATGATCCACAGTGCTGCCTCCTTTACACTGGTTTTATGCTCTTTTATTGGTATTAGTTTGGTCTGAGATGTCCAACAGCCCTGAGCTCTCTGAAATTTTACATGCAGGAGGATGCAAAGCTCCCTAGATTCCCAGGGTGAAGGGCATCTTGAACACTCCTTTGCCCTTTTTGGAGCATTTACAACATTTTTGGGTAGTATGACAGAAACACCTGGTTCAATGAACGGTGCAGGAAGACTTGGGTTTTCACCCTGTAGCTGGCAGGACTCACAGTGGAGATGTCATGGATCTGCTGAGCCACAGTGGAAGCAAGCCAGGATGTAGGAGACCTGGAAAGTACCTCTGCAATGGGAGCTGGGGAAGAGCATAAAGAGGTTGTGCAGGCTAAGAAGCCTAGATTTGGTCTATCGAGGTCAATGTCCTGTACTGGGGATTAGGTAGGATCAAGTAATTAATGAAAACGGTAATTTATACCAGTTTTCTAATCCCTGCAGTCAGAGGAGATGACACACTTCTGCTGTCGACCCTTCTATATATGTTTTTTTGTGAAGCAGTGCAGGGAGGGGCAGGATGCACAACAGACTGCAGAAACTGTCACTAACACTTCCCAACTGCTCTTCTCTGCTGGTCCAGCAACCCTCTTTGCAGATATTTGGTATGCCAAACAATGCCTATGCTGGCAGCCTCACTGCAGGAGAACGCCAGCTCCCCCCGAGTCCCCTAAAGCGTCGAGCAGTATCAACCCACGCCTGCTCCAGCACACCACTGCCATGCCACTGCCAGGATGCTGATGCTGCTGCATCAGCTTATCGCTGAAATTGTTTCCGGAGACATCCTCATGTGTGCGGCAAGCCTCCATTGCTGTAGTACAATAATTTGGAAATAGTAGAAGTAACATCCTTGGGGATGCCCGAACTCTGGTTTTAGCTCTGTGGTTTGGCCTGATTGCCCCCACAGCTCGCACAACCCGAGTATTAGCACAGGCACTGGTGTGTGACGTGGCTGGAGCTGCAGGCTGGTGGAACACTCCGCTCTGTGGAAAGGGCTGAATTCTGAACAAGCTTATACCCCTGTTCCTGGCTTTTCTTGTTGGTTAGAGCTAAGAGCATGGAGGGAAGGTATCTTTCTCCTAGAATATACATCTAAATGACAAAAAAGAAAATAGTTGCAGTCAAAGGTAAATTGACTCTCCAAGGATTATTTACTGCAAAATTATCCACTTGGTCAATGAACAAATGGATTTGCTGTCTTGTGAAAGCTGCCTCACGTCAGGTGGATGTGCAGGTCTTGGAAAACTACAGCTCCATTGGACATCTCCAGCAGTAGGGCTGAATGAGCTCGGTGGAATTTTTCTGCTTCCAAGTACTCCAACTTTTCACAAAAATGGCCTAAATCAGAGGCATAGTTTTGGCTGCAGATGGGAAGAGGGCTTTTGAAACTGTCACTCTCTTTGTTTTAAAGCTCCCAAAATACTGTTTCAATACTTTCAAAATTAAACTCTCAGGCTCTGTTTTCAAAATCGTTTTCTAGTTACAAAATTTTCCTTTAATTAAAAAAAAAGCTAGATTTTAAAATATTTAAAATAGACTTGAAATGACATGTAGGTTTTAATTAAAGTGAAAAATGTCCTTTTCAGATCAACTGCAACTAAATCTTTTCTCTCTGACCTGCTTTGTCCATCAGATGGGAAAGTTCATTATTTGTCCATCTCTTGTAGAGAGATTAGTCAGCAAGTGGAAACAGATCTCCTGAAACAGGTGCTGCTTCTGCCAGTGCCCAACCTGGATCTTGAGACATGTTGGCCACAGGGAATTGGCACCAGGGAAACTTGCTGGGTTTTGGGGTACAGAGGTGTGATGTTTCAGCATACAACTGCGTTGCTTTCCCTGATGCAGCAGCTCGGATGCCAAAGGAGTAAAGCCTGAGTGCTGTGATGTTTGCAGTTTCAATACAGATATCAAAGGTTGTTTCCTACAATGTTCTCACTTTTATTGCTGAAACATGACACTCCAAATGACTGTGGCGTCTGGAGCCACTTAGCCCTTGGTGAGAGCATGTTCCTGGGTGTACATGGCGGGATTGTGCCTTGCCCTGTTCCTTACGGCTGCCGTTCTCCTGGTCCCCTGGTGCCAATGTGTCCATCCACCCCCTCTGTCCCTGTTATGGGGACTTTAATGCTAAATCAAAGTTGTGGAAATTAGTCATTGTCTTGGTGCCTGTTTTCCTGCGTTGGCTGGTGGCTGCCACTGCAGGAGCAGACGGAGCAGGAGCTTGACTGCAGCCCTCATGCTGGAGCTGCAGGGCTCAGGAGGGAGTGGGGTGCTGCCACCCACAGCAGTGGGGTGATGGAGGCTCCTCTGGGGCCAAAAGCTATTTAAACTGCTCCAGCCTTCAGGAAGACATGGCCAGATTTGGAGGCAGCTTTGGTCCTGCTAGGAGAAATTTTGCTGTGCTTTCCTTCCTGTTCCCATACCCATTTTGCACAACGTGCGTCACCCCCCTCCCCTTCTGTCTCTTCTAAACTTTTCTGGAAGTTTTTTTTTTTTTTTTTTTGCTTTGCCTCTGACATCAGAGAAATGGTGGACTCATGCTTTGAAATCAGTGTCGGGAATACAGAAGCTGATGGCACTGGATTTGGCTTCTGCTAGGCAGCTCTTAGTCGCCCTGCTGCAGCAGCTTGCTGGGAAGTAATGCTATTGGATTTGCATAATGAAAGCGGGAATGGCTCCTGAAACACTGGTACATAGAAAACAGCATAATCCGATGCAACATGCCTGTTCTCTGGCACATGTGAAGAGATGTGATAAATGGTCACCCTGGCAAAGGCACATAAGAAATGCCTTGAGGTAAAGGGAGGAGAACAGGAAGCTATTTCCCACAGCCTGTTGGTAATAGTTTATAGATCACTACAAATTAAACTCTCTATTTTTAGTCTGTTATTGTCAGTCTATAGCATTTGGGAGCATTTATGATTCAGAACAGGTTTTATGTGAGCTTTTTTTTTGTATTTTACGTCATTTTACAGCTGTGTGACACCACTGAGGCTGTAGCCAGATGAGGAAGCTGCCAACAGGGCTCTGGTGTGGGGTATGGAAAATGCAATGGGATCTTTTCCATTGGAGGTGGATTTACATTTTAAATGTTTCTCTAGCAAGACAAGACCTTTCCTCTCCTGTCCTCTTCACTGTATCCACTTCAGAGTGAGCCTGAGTCCTGGGGAGCCTTGTGTTCCCAGCAAGACCTTTGCATCATTGTGACCCCGGTCCTCTAAAGCCTTGTGCGTGTGTTTTCACTTAGCCCCACTTGTAGAGCACTAACCACATGCGTGCAGGCATGAGGGATGATGGTGCAAGGTGCTTCCCAAGGAGAGAGGAAGCTTGGCTCCCTGCTTGCGGGTTGTGCTGCCTGTGAGCATCGTGGGCAGCCCAGGCGGGGTGGGGGAGCGTGGGTGTAGGGGGGGTGGTGCTGCTGCACAGGCAGCAAACAGCCCAACGAGCACTGTCATAGCTCAGCAGTGACTGCTTGACTGACAGCATGGCTGTCTTTGTCCTGTGCCTTTCCCCATTTGGAGAAGGTATTCATTTTGTCGTGGGAATAACCTCAAGAGGCAGTTTGATCACAGCATTGGGCATTTAAAGTCACGGAATCAATGCAGTGTGTTATGGGTTGTTACGGTACTTTATGGCATAGGACCTTCTTTACAGAGGAACAGGGCAGTCAGAGGCATATGCTCTTGCTCTATTTTGTATGGTGAAGCGCTGACTTGGAGAGGACAGGCTAAAGCTAATGTCAAAGTGAGCAGAGTAGACCTAGAGAGCATAAGATGTGAGGAGGTCAAAAGCTCCGGGAGTTACACACTGGAATCCAGAAGCAGATTAAAATGCAGAGCTCTTGCCAGCTGAGGTGGGAAGTGGCATCCATTAAATTTGCAAAGAGCTGTTGGGAGAAAGGCCAAATTCAGCAGTGGGCTGTTAGCAGCTGGTGCCTGAGCCCCTGTGCTGTAAGCTAGCAGCCATGCAGTTTTCTGTGGCCCTTGGGGTGGGCAGTTTCCCTTAGCCCTGCATAGGAGGAGGGTGATGGTGTGCAGCACCTCTGCTCCAAGAGGCTTTGCAGGCAGGAATCCCACCCTAGCTAGGCTCTCCTGGGGCTGCTAACTGTGTGTGAAGCTAAAGGCCCTGAAGACACTTTAAAATCACCATCCCCAAAACTTGCATTTAAAGCCGTTTTAGTTTTTCTTCATCATTGTGTTCTCTGGGCTGGTACTCTCCCTTGATAACATGAGTATGTGAGGTAAGCTCTGCCTTGACATAACAATAATGGGTGCTGAGCTGTACACAGTGTCTTTGCACTCATTAACAGCACAATCAGTGTAACGAGGCTTAGCTGCCCTGCAGTTATAACTGATGGAGCAACACCATGTTTTGACTAGAAAAGGGTTCAATTTAAAAGGTTATCAGTGAAAGGAGCAGGGATGGATCCCATAAAATCAAGGGCACAGTTGAGTTAAATTCTTTTGACCATCCATTTGCATGGTATAATACAGTAGAAATGCTAAAATAAGCAAATAGGCTGTGCCTGCTTCACAGCTGGGTGGGGCAGAAGACTTTTCTGCACATCTGGAATTCGGCCTCCCCTGGCAGCTGTTTTGGCTCTTGCTCCTGCACAGCCTCTTGACACTACCGAGCCTTTTTCTCTACTGAAAGCCCTGCAACTTGCAGCAGGAAAGTGGTTAACTGGGGTAGAAACCTCTGGGATAGCTGGGAGAACTGCTTTGTGGTGGAGGACAATGTGGAGAGGCAACAGGGAGCAGGGAAGGCTGTCCTGGGCTTGCCTGGAAGGGGGTGGGCAAGTAGCCAGAACCTGAGGGGAATAGAAAGGAGAAGAAGAGGAGAAGGAGGGACAAGAAACTGCAATAGACCTACTCCTTGGTTTCACAGATCCATGGTGGATTAGGATTGTCCTGAGGAGTTAATGTGGTGTTGGAGCTCCAGGAAATCAATCTAGGGGAGTTTGTGCATTGATCTGTTTGGAAGCATTAACCTGAGGAATTTCTCCATCTACACTTGTTTTCATTTGGGTTCATGTTCACAGGGATTGATTTTTCTTAAGATCTGAGCATTGAATTAGATGTTTTTCTGGATGCACTGGTTTAACTTCAGCTTTTGTAAGGAGGCATCAGCTGGGATTTCATGTAATTTGACTTTGTTATTGAGATTCACTGACAGTAAGCACGTAATTTGACTTTGTTATTGCTTACTGTCAGTGAATCTCAATAAGTTTGCAACTGTGTTTTCCTCAACAGCCCTTGAAAGGGCAGAGGCCTCTTTTATCTGTAAGGCTTAACTGTGTTTTCACCCAAGTGCTGCAGGAAAGGGGGGCTAAGCCCAGCTATCACTGTGCAATGGGGTTCTGTGGCATGATATGGTGCTGAATTCCTACCCCAACAAAGCACAGTGGCCTTTTGATAGGTAAAGATGACATTCTTAGGAAAAATAATATGTATAGATACAGGTGATGTGCATGTAAATACATATAAGTGTGTGTATATATATTTTCTTCCCAAAATGCTTTCATGTTTGCTGGCCATAGAGGAATTAGAGTGAAGCCTTAAATAAAGGGAAAGCCAGATGGTCTTAGGCTGTGCAATTCTGTGGAAAAAACATTTTTGGGGAGAGAAGGAAGTCACACGATGTACCAGAGGGCTCCAGGAGAGCATCTCCCATTACAAGTACTTGGTGAAACTGCTGCCCATCTTCCAGCTAATCTCGTTTGGGTGGAATTATGCTGGCCTCTCACTCTAGCTCTATCCAAGTGCCTAGCCCCTGTAATGGAAGGAGTGTATATCTGTGCCCAGATTGCTAAATCAGGCATTGATAGTCCTGCATCTCTGTCTTCACATCCCCCAAGGGCTCTCTGTATGCTCCTGCTCACCGCTTGTCACTTGGCTCTGGTAGTCCTAGGGTGGACTGCCCTGAATCACAGGAAGACTGCTCCAAAACCAGCTGAAAATGGAACCGCTGAGTAATTACAGAAATAAGAGTGACTTGGTCCTCTGTAGTCTTAGCAACTCTTTACCTTGAACCCATGAAGAGCTCGACATGTAGGGGGTCAGGTTGGAGCAAGATAAAGCACAATTCATTTCAGTGGTACTTTGTATGCAGGGTCTGAGCTCAGGCACACTGTGCTACCAAAAGCTGATAACAAATAGATATGAAACACCTTTGAAATGTTAACTTACCCCGAAAAGCCCATTTCTTGAATACTTCTAAGCAACACAAAGCTTCGCCCTAGACAGCCTGCTCCCTTCTTTCTATTTTAATAAGCAAGAAGCATAGCATATGGCTGGAAAGGATGTGACAAATATTTTCCCATTCACACAGCTGAGGAAAGAAGGGATGTTGCAAAACTTCAAGAAATACCAGTTTCAAAGTACAGAGATGAACAGACAGAAGAGAAAGCCAGGAGCAGTGAGGTCTCAGGCAGGAGTGTGCGTCTCCCGCTCAGCTCTACGGGCCCTGTCTTTTCTTCGTGGGCTGCAAGTGCTGGTTAGGCTGTGCCCTTCCAAGGGATGTTTTGTTGTTTGACCTGCATTGCAAGAGCAGCCGAAAGACCAGTTTTCTGTCTTGCCAGGCTCTGTTTAATGCAATATGCACTTGATCTCCCCAGCTGCATTTTCCCTATGCTCCTTCTGAAGTCGGATTTGCTGCTGAACTCCTTGTGTGGGTACACCGTGACCCATTTCAGTTCAAATGAACTAGGTTAGCTAAAGCAGTGTAAAATGTAGGTCTCGCTATTTTGCCTCGCTTTGAATGAAATCCATTGGATGCAGAAGACCAGTCCCTCGGCTGATGTAAGTCAATGCATCTCCTTTGACTTTGATGGAGGCTCGCCTCTTCATTCCAGCTGCAGCTCTCGCCTGGGCATCTGGTACAATCTTTCCTGAGTGGTGTTTATTTTAAGAGTCTGATAAAACTATTATTCTCAAGGGAAGATAGTGGCTGGTAGCTGTGTGTTTAGCAAAATTCTGCACCCATACAGATTCCATAAGTATTTGCTTCAAAGATGTAAACACCGCATTACCCAATTAAAGCAACATCCTTAATAATTTATCAGGCAATTAAAGTATTCATTGCCCTTTATCCCAGAGAGCTCCACCAGTGATATATACTCTGAACTCAAGTTAAAATGCTATAAAAAATGAACATTGATGCAATGTATCAAAGATAATGAGAACATTAGAGCAATGAAGGGTGGTTTGTCAAGAATGGATGATATAATACAGTGGACCTAACTTAATTTCTGGAAATACCACTGCTCTTAAGGAGCGGGGCATGTCTGGGGAAAAAAACTCAGTGATATGTCCCAGGGAGAACTTATCCATAACAAAGCTAGAGGTGGGAAAGATCTGTCTCCCCAGTTATTATTAATAAGCCTCTTGAGAATGTCATGAGGAAGGGAAATGAACAACTAAAAGAGAGGGATTATAGCAGAAGCAGCGTTTCAGCTTAGCTCTGACTTCTTGTCATAGCACAATATTGCTTCATACTTGTATAATGTAAAATACAAAGCAAAAGTGGTGTAAAAAAAGCAAATGCTTTTGTTACTAATTTCAGCCTTGGCGCTTTAAGAAAATGACCCAAGAGGTTAGGAGTCCAATTCACACTGAGTTGTAATCAGATTTGAACAGTTCATTTCCCTTTTGAAAACCTCAGCCACTACTGCAAAAATGCCAGAGCATCAGTGGTACCAGATCTCCTGTCTGTGCTGCTACCTCTGCCCCTGGAAGCTGCTCCTGGTGGTGTTTTGAGGTGTGATGTGTACCAAAAGATGTGCAGGTCCTGTAAACATATAATTGGGGGATGTGTTGCACTGTGGATGAAGGAGGGTTGATGGTTTCATCTTCCCATTTTTAATTGTATCTTCAGATGGGGGTTCATTAAGGGTCGCTATTACTGCTTTTGAAGAACTGTTCTTGAGACATTCAATTCTGGGAATAAAAAAGGGATAGGATGGAAGTGAACGTAGATACAAAAATTATTGTCCCACAGTTCCTCCTTCCAAGCTCTGAGGGCTCAAACACATTGACAAGTGACTTGCTTTAATGGGAGAAACCTAAATGAGACTTGTTCTCTGACCAGAGTTTGAAATGGGACTCACAAATATTCACAGCTGCTGTGACTGTGGGCATGAACGTGGCATGCTTTTTGCAAAGAGGTTCTCACTATTGCTTTTATTAGTGGCTGTATCTTTGATCTTTTTATGGTGACACCCATTACCTGCCTGTTTAAGAAAGAACCGCCCTGTTCAAGGCACTCTTCCATGTTTGCTGGTGTACTTACTGGCCTTTACAGACCTTCATGATACCTGTAGAAACTATGGTTATTAATCCTAGAGTCTTAGCGCAGCATCTTACAGCAAAAGAAGGTGACTGCCCAAGAGGCATGTTGTGGAGTCCACTGCATGCAGCAAGGACAAGAAGGACATGGGCTCTATTCCTGCCTCAGTTACCAATTTACTCCCTAACCTTGGATGCTGCGCTATTATTATTTTTCCTTTGCTTATTTGGTCTTTTGTGAACACTCTGGAGAACAAACAGCTGCTTGCTGCGGGAGTGTTGGGTGGTGAATGCTGTTACTAGATGGCAACTCGTAACAATAGCAGGGAGGGCTATTGGATAGCGAGCTTTATATTAACTAATTTGGAAAGGATTATATGGACTAGAACAGCGTAATTGAATGCAGGGCTCATGTTTTCCCCACCATTTGCAGTATATATTAACTTCATTTATTTATACTGCTGTGCTTTCTCCTTCATGTGATGCAAAGGAGAGTCATTCTCCAGTTACAAGCTCCCAAAAGACTTCTGGGGCCAGAATGTGCTCTTTACTGCATATCAGAAAGCTTTTGTAGCTGTTGCTAGTCTCTGGAAGAAGTAACTTCCAGATGTATGTGCAGCTCTGCCATCCTAACCTGCACAGCAGCAGCCGTGGTGGTGCACTGCGCTGCCTGCCCTCCCTAGAGCAAGAGGCTGGGGAGCTGGACACTTCTTAGCAATCCTCTGTCCCAGTTTAAAGAATAACTACACCTATAGGGATAAAGTATTTTGGTTTGTCAGGTCCTTCAAAATGAACTTTTTCACTGGACAAAACTTAAGGACAAAAGAATACATTTAAGTGAATGCCCGAACCACAAAAACAATAGGAAAAATGGTTTTAATGTGATACTTAAACCAACAAAAAGTTATTTGTATTAACTCAACCAACTTGTAGTTCTTTGTCTTTTAGGTTAAAGCAGGCGTCTCCCTCTCTCAGCTTCAGAAAAGCACATAGAAAAAACTATCCCAGTTTCTGCTGTTTGGAACCTGAGTGTCCTTGTCTTTCCCTCTTGCCTTTTGCACTTGGTTCCCTTCTTTTTGTAAATGAGCATTTGGATGCCTTTCAGCCCAATGGGGGCCTGCAGCTGTTCTTTCCCTCCTCGACATTCTGGTCATTTGGCTGACATTTCTACTGTGTACCTAAACTTTCCCATTCCTGGATTCAGTCTGCTTTTCTTTGCACCCTTTTGAAGGCAGAGCAGTCAGACCTTTTGCATTGTTATGAGATTAAACGAAAGAACACATGATTTTTAAGGCAGTCATAACTATTTTCTTGTGACTTAAGATGCTTAAATGGGACATGGCTTGTGTGGCTTGCCGATGCCCCCTCACTGTAGTGTGTTAAAGGGAATGCTGAAGGTCCCTCTGCAGCTAGATTCTGCCATTATTTCCTTTGTATAGCTGCTATTGCTTGGCATAGAAGTTAGAAGACTACCTGAGTCAAAGCCAAAGATCCAATCTCCTATCCTCAGGAAATCGTGAAAAACTCAGCTCTAAATATGCTGTGAAAATATTTGATTTGTTATTGTAATTCTGTGGGGTGGGAATTGCTGCCTTGCTGGAAACCATAAGAATTTCAGGAGCTTACAAGAGAAGTGTTCTTTTTGGTGACTGCCTGAATCTTCCTCGTGTCATATAATTTATGTTAATTAAATGCTGATGGAATCTGAATGAGCATATTGATGGAAGATATATTTGAGATACTGTTATTAATTCATCATTCAGTAGCTAGTGCGTGAAATAATACATTGCTAGGCTCTAGTTTAGGGCATTTCATTTTCAGTATTACTAAGATGTCTCTTTCCTACAGAAATAACTCTTTAATCTATTGTTAAAAAAAAACCAACCTCCACAACACACACACAAACAGCAAAAAACCTCACCAAAAAAACTCCTTGGAGGCAGCTGGGCTGAACAGCTCTGAAGTAGTAATTATTTACACACTTTCAGAGCTATAGCACATACTGATCACAATTCTCCAGGCAAACAGGCAATAAAACATTAATTTAAAAATGGTTATAACATTCAAGTATGAGGAATAACCTCTAAACTCAACAGCATGTGCTTTATTGCACCCCAAGCTTACATTTCGGCAAGTGTAAGGACATGGCAACCTTCCTGGAACTACGCTTTGTACCTAAACCCTCACCCAGGACTCAGCATCCTACATCCACCCTGTGAGCTGAACCTGGCCTCAGACTTGACTTTATGACAAAGTCATGTTGGGATGCTGGTGGTATCAGCTTGTTGGGGACGGTCTGGTAGTGTTCCAGCGGGTAGCTGGTGGGATCAGGGGTTGTCCCTGCCCCTGCTGAGCCTCTCCTACTGCCAAAGGTTCTGCTAGCACCAGTGCTTGGGGTTAGCCTTGGCTCGCCCTGACTTGCCACAGTCCAAAGGGATTCAGCAGCTGAAGGCATGGAAAGGGGGCAACCTTGCATCGTCCACTGTTGGCTCATCACCTCTTCCACAATGGTGTAATTATAATGTTAGGTCAGGTGAGCCTGTAGCATGTCCCAGACAGGGCATCGCTGCCAGTGCAGGTGTCTGACCAAGCAGCAAAGAGGGTCTGGATATCTCAGACTCTCACCTAGAGCTGAGCTAAGAAGCAAACTCTACAAAACAGTAGAATGGAACATTTTGGAGTACAAAAGGCTAAGGAACAGTGGTAGTGATAGTCCAATACAAACCTGAAAGTTTGCCTTCACTGAAGTGGGAGCATTTCTATTGACTTCTGTGTGTTTTGGATGAGGTCCCAGGTGACTAGAATGCCCATAAGTAGTCCTGAGTAGTTGAAGGGAAGGAATAAAAGTATGGGAGCCAGTTTCTCACCATGTCATGAAGTTTAATGGTGATGGAGTTGGTTTCATAGGTCATCTATAAATGTTAAGTATTTTATGAGCTAATTTGTGGAATCAACAGTGCCCAGAAACAAAACCGCTTCTGTTACCCTGAGCTTTACTGGAAGAAGGGAGGCAGTCTGATCTCCAAAAACACTGTTCATTGCTCTAGGTTGGCTCTGTAACCTGCAGCAGAGGAAGGACTGACACATGCATGCAGAGGTTTCCTCAGCTGAGGGACAAGAGGGGTCTAACCCCAAGTCCAAGAAGAGGCTGATGGGAGGCCGTGACATACAATTCTCACTAACTCTATACTGTCTCTAAAAAGTCTGCTGCTTTTGTTGGGACCATGTGAAACTGGGTCCTGGTTTGTCTGCAAAGGTTTTAAGGTGTTCAAGGCTTACAGTTTTCTTCCCTCTATAAAAGCATCATTGCTTCAGAAGGTGGGGAAACATTGATAAGTGTGAACATTAATGCATGAGGGTGTTCATGCTTTCCCTATCGCTGCATTGAGCCCTGGGTATGGGTTCAGAAATGATGGAGAAACCTAATGATGAGCTTCTCCGAGACAATTACAAATGCAATAGAGAATGGAATGGGGTAAGCAGTGAAAATCAGGGTGACATTTCCCAACTGACTGAAGTTGAGCTAACTGTGGGCACTGCTAAAGGAAGCTGACCCATCCTCTACTCCTAGGTGTGCATGTTTTGCCACTTTCTTTGCCCAGTACCATAATACCAGATTGCAAGCTGAGTTGTATTTAGGACCGTGGGGTTAGCTTTCAGGAGAATCACTGAGCTTAAGACAGTAGGAGAGTTCTGCTCCTGTGTAAGATTAAGTTGCAACATTGACAAACTGTGCTGTACAATTGAAAGTATGATGTGGTAACTGGTAACGCTGTAGGTTGGATATATGGGCTGTACGTGACAACTACGTTCTTTTCTGCGGAGGGAAATGGCTTTGCATTGCTCATAAGTAACTGGAAGTGTTTAACGTTAGGTTTTAGTCTCCAGGGACCTTTATGTTGCACCATTGAGAGAGAAATTAAGATCTAGGAAGAGGTTTCTTTGAGCATCTGCATGGAGAGGATAGAGGTGTTCCAGATTGCAAACAGCCACTTTCCCCTTCTGCTCCCCGGGACTTAACAACCCCAGAGTAATTCTGTGTTTTGTCATAACCATTCAGACTGGTGAATTCTTTTATTTAAATGTAATTCCTGCAGCTTCTGAAACGGTAGCTGGAAACCTTTCCTGGTGACTACACCAGGTCACTCAGAAAAAGGTGCTTTTAGCTCATTGTGCTTTTCTAAGGAGTTTGTGTTATTCCATTAGGTATGAAAGGGGTTTGAAAACAATTTGTGTGTTTGTATACAGCAGGGAGAGGAGGCTGCTCACTTTAATTCTCAGTTAAGGCTGTGCTTGGGGAAGGCTCTGACTATCCCAAAGATCAAAGGTGTCTGTATGTATAACCTGCTTCTTGGCTGCTTTCTGCTAATGATATTGTCTGGTCCAGTTATTAGCAGTTATACTACATGGATGGGCCTATGTAAAAGGCACAAAGCTGGACATACTCGGGAATTGCTCTTTGCCCCCAAAACCATTTGAATCACTGAAGGATTGACTGGGAAAGACCCTCCCAGGAGACATGGCCAAGGAGCTACCTGCATCTCGTGCTGGTTGCGCTGACAGATTTGGGCATCTCTATAGCCTGCAAACTTGTGTTTTCCCATTCTAGCTATCATTCTTTAGTGTTAAGATATTTTCTTGACTGTAAAGCTTGTGAATATTGCTTGTTAGGACTGGTATTTGTCTTTGATTTTGGCTGCTTCACATCCCAGGGTTGGGGCATGGTGCAAGACCAGAAGCTGTGCAGTCTGCAGAGCAAAGCACAAGAACTTCTTAGTTTCTGCATCGCATTCACGTCCTCTTTGGTTTTGCATTGCTGTGGTTTTATGTACATCCACGCCTGGGGACTTGTCATCTTATTTGTAATCTATTGTTTTAATTATTTTCTGTGAAGGTGCCCAAAGACGTTGAGGTATTGAGACACAAATATATTATTTATTCATTAATTATTCATTATTACTAACTATTTGCTACAGTATAGTTGTCTGCAGTAAGTAACCATGACACTGCGTGAGCCCTTTCCTATGGATAAGAGGGCATCTGCTTTATTTTCCAACTATTCCTTGGTCAGGGTAAGATTGCTAAAAGAACTGGGGGGAAAAATAGCTACATTTGGCCAATAACATTTTTCTGACGTGAATCTCTAAGAGTTCATTTAATCATCAGATGGAGCATAGGCTCCCTAATCAACATCTGGGGGTCATAACCTATTGCTGATTTGTCCCAGAATTTCCAGGAAAGGGATCTACCAGGTGGGTAAAAGGGCTTTACTTGCCCTGGTTATCACTGACTTTTCCCACTTAAGAGATGCCTTCTCCTTCCTCTGCAGCTTTATCTAGGTCTGTAACTGCTCCAGTCACCTCTGCAGTTCAGTGCACAGGTAGTCATCTTCCCTGCATCTAGTTTGAAATGCAGAAATAAACACAGGAATGTTAAAAATAGAAATAATGCTGAGCTGAAATAATTTCTCCTTCCTGGCTGACTGCCTCGCACACCAGACTTCGGTCATATTTCAGCTGAGATTGTTAAGGCTTG
This sequence comes from Eurypyga helias, assembly GCF_000690775.1. Taxonomy (NCBI): domain Eukaryota; kingdom Metazoa; phylum Chordata; class Aves; order Eurypygiformes; family Eurypygidae; genus Eurypyga; species Eurypyga helias. Next base: position 62,957 of record NW_010269934.1, read on the forward strand.
AGCTACCCAGTGCTAACCTCAGTGATGGTTTTCTCAGAGATACTTAGTCCCAATTCTTCATGGGCTTTTACTCACTTGTCCCTCTGCAGTCTGATTTCCACAATTTCCCTGCACTGACTGCTACAAAAGAGGGGCCTGCAGCAAAACCTCCAGATGCCATTCTGCCCGATTTCCACAGCAGGAGTTGCATGTTCTTGGCCAAAACACAGCGACTTCAGCCCGCCTTCCTCCCTGATGCTACAATTCCTTGCACCCCTTGGTACCAGGGTTGTAGTAATGTGGTTTAAAAATTGGGTAAGGGTCTGAGCTCTGGTCCTGGTGTGGGGGCTGTGATCCTCTGCTAGCCCCACTGCTGCACATGTGGCTGTGGGTCAGTGGGACGACACCCGGCGCAGCTGCTGCTGGAGGATGTGCTGCTTTGGAGATAGTTAAATAAAACTTTGAGCAGCCACAGCTTTAAACAAGGTCCTTTGAAACCTCAGGGAAGCTTTAACAGGCTACAGGAGACCTGTTTTGGAGTTTGGTTTAAAATAACTAATAATTGCTGAAGTTTGTATTGTTAGCTTGAGGGGGAACCTCTTAATTAGTTGATTGATTTGTAATGGGTCAGAGAGGTTGAAATAATGCAGGTAGATTGATGAGATCAGACTTTCTGGGGATGGGGAGAGGGACTGGAGGGGTTGGAGGTGAAGAACTGTGTGTAGTACCTAGTGACAGCATTTTGTGCTCCCCAAAGAGCATCTCTTCAGGGATTATTGCAGCAACCTGACTTTGTGTGTGCATTTCTGGAAATAAAGCTCCCCCATGCAGGAAAAACAATGCAGGCTGCTGTGCACTGTCGTGACTAGCAGGTCCAGTGAGGCTGTTGAGAATTTTTAAAGTACCTTGAGATCATTTCTGGGAGCTCTGAAACTAAACGGGAAAACCTTTTTGGTTTCATAGTCTTGTAAAAAAATCCCCCTGGGGCACTGTGGTCACCATGACTGTCTGCTCAAGAAATTTTTGTGTCTGCTTCATTAGTCTGCTGGATGGCTACAATAATGAAGGAAATGAAGTCTTTAGTGATATGGACAGATTTTCTGACACTCCTGGAGAGGGCAGAGAGGAAGTTTGTTTAAAAAAAAAAAAAAAATTCCTGGCACAGGAAGGGTAAATTGAGCAGCATTGCTGTCAGCTGTTTAATGGAAGACTGCTCCATCCCTGGCAGGATCAATCCCTATAGATTGAGCCCATGGCTATTACCAACTTTTCCTATGTCCTTGCTCCTTGTAAATTTAACTCCACCTCTAATTCTAAAAGAAAGGCACAGCAGTGCTGTAGAGAGAGGAGACAAGATGCTTCCATACTGCTTTTCCTACGTCCTTGTTCCTTGTAAATTTAACTCCACCTCTCTCTAATTCTAAAAGAAAGGCACAGCAGTGCTGTAGAGAGAGGAGACAAGATGCTTCCATACTGCCTTGCTTTTTGAGTACACCTCTGTGTGAAACAGCTTCTGCTTCTTGTCTGCGTAGGTTTGTAGCTTGAGTTTGTACCTCTCTTCGCTCTCTGCTGTGGTTGAGTGCAGTCACGGTGCAATACAGCTGGCATGTACCTGTCTCTGCCCCTCCATAATTATGAAATCCACTTTGCAAACACTTTAAAGAAAATGTTCTTGGGAGAGCACAGCCCATTACACACGTCATGAGTCTCTAGCAGAACTGCATATATTAAATGGTTAGTGCTTGAGATGTTTTGCAGGATAATTCTCCCTCTCGCTCTCTCCAGTACTCCTGGTGCTCCCTACCCTCTTGGACTCGAGTGTTTTTGGTCTCTTGCTGATCTATCTGGAGAGAGGTGTAGAAAGCAAGCTGGGAAAGTGCTGGAAAAGTGACTATGAGCACTCTTGCTTGCACTTGCCAACAGCCTTGGAGTTGTGCTGCACAGCTGCCACCTCTGTTTGAGACTACTGTGAAAAGGGGCATCAGTGAACACCCCAAAGCTATCGGGGCGGTGGCTGAGTGCTGTGGGCTCAGCTGCTGCAAGGATATTGTCTGGAGCTGGGGTGAGGAGCAACAGAAAAGGCCAGACCAATGCAAGCTCCGGATATAGCAGTAGATGCACAGCGAGTATTTTCAGCTTTCATGCTCTCCCTGACACTTAGGTGTTAATTTTATAGCTCCCAGATCTGTTTGCCTACAACTGTCTGTCTCGCAGAGTCCTGCTGCTCGCTTCACATCAAACGCAGGCGCGAAGCCAATGGCTGGAGGCATTGGATGTGGCAGCGAAGGAGCATCCCACGCCAAAAACGCTTCCTAGGCCTGGGTTAATGGAATACTACTCAAATGCTTGCTTAGTTTAACAACAACAACAAAAAATTCAACATGTCCTGGCAGCTAAAGGCTTTAGTGTGTAATTGTGTAGAGGCTAAAATTGTGCAGAAAGTGATAAACTCTGAGCGTCTCAACATTTATGGGAACGAATACACCATACATTATCATTGGACATTATCATATAAATTATCACCTTCTCTATACCTCCCAGTTGTGCTATAATCTTTCATAGTGCTGCTCCTCACTGTGCAAGAAGCAATGAGGGACCGGTGCTTCACACTGCTTTTCGCACAATAAAAGTGCAACATTATTCTGACAGCCGTTCTGTCTGGTGCCCGGGTGCCTGGAGCACATCCAAAGCCGTCTGCCCCGCACCTGCGAGACAGGCAGAGCTAATCTGACACTGCATCTGCCTACTCTGTCCGGTGCTCCTCATAAATAATCAGTTCAGACTGACATCTGTAGAAACTGGATTTTTCAAGCCTTGCTGCCACGTATACTTCAATCTTTGCTCAAAGGACAGAGAGAGAAACAGAAGTTTGAAAGGATCCTACCTTTGACGTGTGGTTGCCATAGTAAAACCAAACTTCTTCCATGCAAAGGTTGTGGAAAAAGTAAAAGTTTGTACTTACAGCAAGTAGGTTCGCTATAGGAAAAAAGAAAAGAAACCCTAAAGGGAAGAGCAGCAGAGAAGGAACACACTCCTTCAGAAATTTCGTCATGGATCATGTGAGACAAAGGAGCCATTGAAAAAGGCTTTAACACGTTTCAATTATGTTGCTTTCAACAGGTCTTGCCTAAGTCTGAAACCACAAGCTTTCAGGCAGAATGTAATAATGGAAATGGGGCTTATGAAAATGCAAATGATGGAAACTGGATCTGATGTAGGGAGTTTGCTTGAGGTTGTTTTGAAAAAACAGCATTTCTCTCCAAATCCTTCCTGTCTTAGTCTGCCAAGAAGATATATACACGTATATAGGATGTGCTCAACACCAGAAGAAGCAGCAGAAAGATGTATCGATGATGAATAAAGGACTTTGTAGATGCCTACCTGCAGGTTTAACACATAAACATCGTTGCTGCAGTGTGTTGCTGCCTATTGCGATCTAGTGAGCAAAAGGTGCGTTTTGCCAACAGGTTGTCTTCAAAGGTGTAATTAGTGTCAAGTTGTGACACCACAGGAGCTAGCAAAAAAATGTAACTGATGATCAGCAGCATTTGCCAGAGAAAGAGTTTTTTCCCTCGTTTGGTAGACTGTTCAGTTAATTTAGCTGACTGTATGGTAGACGAGTACTGTAGGAGCTTATGGATCTTGTACTCTCCAAGTGCGTGCCTACAGCTGCTCTCCTCATTCCCCTCCTGTCCACTCCTCTGGGCTGTTTTGATCCCAGGTGTATTTTGCAAGCACCTGAGAAGGCTTGCAAACAGGTGTTGCCCTGTTACAGCCAGGAGGGAAGTTTGCCTTCTCTGCATGGCGTGGGAGGAGAGCTGTAAGGACTCTGTGTGGAGGGGTGTGAGGGTCCTTCTGTTAGAAAAGCAGACCAGGATCCATCCTCAGGCCTTTTCCCTGTGTGAAGGTAGTTTTTATTCAGTCTATTTGTCATCTATGAAGCCATCCTCCCTTGACCTGTGATAACTAGTCTGTGAAGATCACACACCACTCACAGTGATTACGAGATTGCTCTGTCCAGCTTGGGACAGATCCTGGGGCTTTCACTCAGATTTTTCTCAGCCGTTATTTCAAACCCGCGATCTCCTTTAGACGAGCCATCTGTAATTACAGCTGAGCTCATGTTTGTACCATTTGCTCAGCAGCCATCTCATTTCCAGGTCCCCTGCTTTCACCTTGTAGGGTGTGCCTGGCTCCAGACCTTATTTTGCCTTGGGACAAGCTCAGAGGAGGTGAAGGTGAGATGTGGTTTGACCAGATTCTAGCTGAAGTGAAGCCATGTTTCTCTCTCATCCTATTCGTTTAATTTGCATCAGTGTAGAGTTTTCCAGATGGGGCAGATGTTTGCAGTGGTGCTGTGGTGTGGAAAATAAGCTTGTACCAGTGAGCGGGGCAAAGGTAGCCGCAGTATGTTGGAAAAAGGCCCCAAACACAAGGACCTGGGGGTAAGAATAATAAGCAAGAAACTCTGCTCTACACATACATAGGAAGTTTCTGATCAAAAGCAACAGATTTTTTTAGAATATGGAAATGATGTATGAAAAGTATCTGGGGGTTTTTAACTGGTACAAATGAAAGGAGCTTGTCCTCCCCTCCCTGCAATTTGTCAGTCTCCAACTTCTCAGCTCCTGGTTGCACCACTCAAAACAGGGCTTTTATCTGAGGAAATGAAATCTAGTAAAAAATATTTTTATAAAAGCAATCTGATCCCTAAGACTGGGGGGAAAACATTACAGCTGCAGTTTTTAATATAATTTAAAAGCTGATTACCCTGCATGTGGAGTAAGTACTTTTCATAAAGCTTTCTACTACGTATGGTATGCACCCTAATTTGTATTAACGGCTCCTAAGGAGCCATCAGAGTTTATCAAGAAAGTAATATGCATTTTAAAAGCACTCAAATAGAGATTTACATGATAAACCTTAATGACTCCGGAATGCATTATTAGCTATCGTACACTCCCAGAAGCAGTCACTCACTTCTGGCAAATCAGATAATTCAAGAAGCCTGTGAAAAACTTGAGCTCAGAATTAAGCTGCTGTTCAGCCACCCTCTAGGATTTTTTTCATGCATTAAGGTGCGCTTTCCACCTCAGCCTCTGTATGGCAAGCGGCTATTATGTGCATAGGAACATCGTTATGATCCCTTCGAAAGAAAACAACCTGTTAAGCTTTAAAGCTCATTATTTATCTTAAAATGGCCTTATATCTCTGGCAATATTTCCCTGCAATTGTCCTGTCAGCCAGATGCTAAGTAAGATATCGGTATAAACCAGTTTCACAGCGTCTGTGAAATATGACTGGGAGATAACGACGTTACTGAAATGAAGTTTTTACATCATGACAAAAGCCAGCCGGTAAATTGATAGCTTCCGTAAAGCCAATGGAAAAATTGATACTGTGGAGAAGTGGGGCTAGCGATGGCATTTCCCCCAGCAAGATGAGATCCAAGCAACTGTGAAAATGAAAATTCAGTTATTCTTAATTGTGCTGAAGATTAGGACCCCCACGATACAAAGAGTCGTGTGGAACAAGAAAAAATACATCCTAGGGAATAACTGGCTTCCAAGTAAAAGGATTAACTGACCTTTCTATGCCCTAGTCCAGATAATTTTACTTTAAATGTACTTCTTGGTGAGACTTGTCATGTCCTTAAAAGTGAGTGGTTTACACTTTCTTTCCACTGAATTCTGAACTGACATTTCCACGTTGCCAACTCTCCATTTTCTGGCTATTCTGTATTTGCAGTTACTCGTGTGTGGACAGCCTCAGTCTTAGGGACTCGCGTTGCGCTCTGGCGGGTGCTGCAAGCTGGTTCCCCTCGCTGCTCTGTCTGTGCATGAAAGGTTGCCTGCCCCAAAGAAGGGAAGAAAGGTTTAACTGCCCAGACCCATCCTCTGCACCAGTGGGCAGCCAGCGTGCTGCCGCAGCCCTGCCTAGAAAGTTTTAAAATATAATTTCTTTTTTTTTTTTTTTCCTTTCCTTAGACTTGCTTCCTCTGTGGACTTGTGCTGAGTAGTTTTCCACCTTCTCTGGAATTTTGGAGGAGAGCTCTCTGGAGCATGGGTTTGGGGGGCTGCAAATATTTGCATATTCCACTGCTATTTAGAGAGACTTGAGGAGAGCAGAACAGATTTTAAGTGCACTATACTTTTAGATACTTAGATACCAGAGTGTTTTGCTCAGCTAGACCAAACTCTGATGGCTAACAGCTGGTGAGGCAAATTGCTCTGAAAGATTAAAAGCCTTAAGATAAGTGGCATTATAAATGTCTACCCACTTTTGCGAGGCTTGCGCTGCAAAAGATCAGCTGCTCGTTGTGGTCAGGGGAAGGATGTAATGAGGGAAAATGGGATTGAAGAGAAGAAGGATAATTTTACCTAAGTGATCTGCTCTTTACTTATGTCTCTGCATGACAGGGCAGTCAGAAAAGTGCATGTAAAGGGGAATTATAGCTGAGCAGGGCAATGTAGGAGCTGACAGAAACCTGGGTGGTTGTGTCAGAGCGATGACCAGTGAGCACCTGGCAGTAGGTGTATGAACTACACAAAAGTCATTATCTGCTGGACTGCAGAGCAATTACTATGGCAAAATCACACAGAACTGGTTAGTGCAGAAGCGCTCGGTGTAGCGTTCTGATTGCATCTCGTCTGGGCTCGTTCACAAATGGACCAGCCAGGGTGGGGGCGGCCAGTCCGGCACCTGCTCTGGGATGGGGGAAAACTCAGCCAGCCGTCACTTGGCAGCAGGAGCATCCTGCCTGGATGCCCAACAGCGAAGGAGAAGCTGGAAAAGGCTGCTTGAGGCTTTTCCACATATTTGCTTGGATGGTTTGATGGATTTACAGGGCTGCATAACAAGGGCTGAAGGAGCAGGGTCAGGTTAGTGCTGGTGAAGAACAGGAGAGTGCCATCTTTGTTCTTTCAAAGAAAAAAACATAATTTTTTGGGAGTTCTGTGTATGTTGTAAGGGAGTGATAACAGAGTTACTGCCTTTGGAGCCCCTCTATCTGGGTTGCTTTCAGGCCATGCATGAGTTCACTGCAATGGGAGCTTTGCCGCAGGGCAGGAAGGAGCCCCGGCTTATCCCCAGCTGACCTAAACTCATTACCTGATTATAAAAAAAGCAGCGTGTCCATGAATGCAACAGCAAATCTGAAAAACTGGGCTGCCTCCAATCGAGCTACAGCTGCCATTTGGGTGAATGACACCCAGCTTTTACTCTTTCTGGGGGGTGGAAAAGAAGTTTGGGAAGTGCTGCACTCTCCAAGGTCTGTGCAACCTGGCTGAGAGCTGTGTTCACCTTCCCCTTGGACATGGTGCCCCTGAAACATCACAGTCCTGCCTCAGACCTTCTTTATAGCCTCTTCCATCAGGTTATTGGAAGCAGGCAGGGTCAAAGGCCACTTTTAATTTATGTCTAATCCCTTCAAGGTATGTCCCTAATGAGGTATGGAAGAGAGAGTGTGTTCTTCGTTTCAGCTGTACCCTTCCCCTTTCTTGCCTGGTGAGCTCTGTGGCAGCCTGGGCTTGGGCTGGAGGAAGTCTTTGCCTAGCGAGATCGTGGGAGAACAAAAGATGGTCTGGGATATTTGGAGGTAGCTGGAAAGTGAGTGGTGGAGACAGGTAAGGGGTGAATGCAAATGGAGTGGATGATGTGGTCCCTGGGGTATTTTTATTTAGCAAGTGAGGGAGGAAGAGGAAGTGAGTCTCCTGCTGACACTTCTCTTTTGAGTTCGAGAAAGTGAAAAACAGAGTCTGGACTTACTTTCTCATCCTTTCCTGAGTGCCTCACCAATAGCTGCCTAGGATGGATTTCTAGCTGTGTTAATTGCCTGCAGCGCTCTGGCCAACATTGCCTCTCCCGAGGAGGTGATAGCCTGGTGGGGGGAACAGAGGTGATCCCATCCAAGGCCAGGAGCTGGTCATGCTGCCCATGGCCAGAGACCCCCTGCACATGTCTTCCCCAGTGCTCAGCACTGAAGCACTTTGGGCATCTTGGCATCTTTGGGTACTCAAGGGAAAATAACTAGTTTAGCTCCCACCAGCTTGACAATAACTCTAGAAATATGCATACAAAAATAATTTTCTCCATGTGGGCTTCTTGTTACAGATTTCCTTCAGGTACTTGATTCTGCTGATCTCCATGGAGCATTATATGAGTTTCTGGGAGCTCTAGTGGGAAAATAAACCTTGAAAAGGGAGTTTAAAATGTTCCTGTGAGCCACAATGAAGTTTTCCTTCCCTCCTACCCTGAAGCTAGACCTTGCTTTGTCTGCTTGAAAAAAAAAAGCTAGTTAAGAGTTTTAAGTGTGTTTGGTATCTATTTACACAAAATCTAGGGGTTAGCTGTTGCAGGATAAAAGAAAATGTCTTTATTGTTTCTTTTCCTCTTTTAAGTGTTCACAGAAAGAGCAGCCATAGCCCTAATGCTCAGACATGCTCCTTTTGTATTTGTTTTTTCACTCATACTACTGTAAGTCAGACTTTGAAATTAATTTTCTGCAAATTTGTTTGCATGAAGTTTGGCAGAAAGCAAATTCAAAACTTGGCATGGCAGAAGTGAAGGGGAAACCATTCAGAAACTGAGGGAAACAAGCGTGGCAGCGTTTCAGTTATTTACCTTGATCTAGTATCTCACTTGTGAATACTGGGACTAGTTAAAAAGTGCTGTGGTCCTCTCTATTCCCCTCCTTCATTAACGTGAGTACTCATTAGCTGACAAGCCTGTGGGTCTTGTGTTATCCTTTAACATCCATCACAAAAAATTGTGCTAATTAAATAGGTAACTGAATGCTTTGGTGTGGGAGCTCAATACTTGAGATGGAGTGGACATGTCTATGGGTAACGTGAGTGCTTTGAGTAATAATATTTAACCCCAATAAATTAGATTTTTGGAATGGCCATAAAAATTCATTCTTCAAGGCTTAAAGTTAATCTCTGTCAGGATATGACCCTCATCGGCATAGATTATCCTGCATTTACCAATTAAGGAATTTCTTGTATTTTCCTCGGAAGACCACTCCTGCCTGGCTTTGAAGACAGGATTGTGTCCAGGCAGAACATTTGTCTTACAGAGGTGGCGGCTCTCACACCAGGTCCACTAACCCAAGGGAAAACACAAAAATGGGTATTGTTCCATGAATCTAGGAGTAGGAGACATTAATTGGGTTTTAGTCATTTTGCTGAGAACTGGGAGACTGCTAACTTTATTTTAGGTTTCCTATGCGTTTTTGGACAACGCACATAACTTTTCTGTGCCTTTGCTCATCTACTTTAAAAGAAGAAAATACCATCCCTCTTCCCAGACATTTCAGTCGAAACACTAACCCTTTAACTATGTAGGGATCAGTTCTTGCTACGGGTTGGTACAGCAAGTACCTGCACTGTACAGTCTGGAACACTGATTGAATTTGAGGATTTTCATTTTTAGCTGTGATGCTGTTTGCCACTCTTGATGTTGACAGCTGTAGCTTTGCATTTTCTTAAGTTTATTGGTTTCAGCGTTTGTTTTTATGTTTAATTTTCTTTTTTAAAAAACTACATTTCATGCATAACAGATTTTTCAAATATGAGGATATATAGTAAAGGCCATCAGGAGCTTGCAGAAGGTGAAGTAATTTGACAATATCACTAGAATCCGAATGAAAAAATCGGGGTTAATTTATGATAAACCCCTTCTTTTGCAACACAAGTTCTGCCCTATTCACATGGATTTAGCAAAGAATGGAGCACGGATTTAGCACGGAGAAGACACATCTGAAACCTCAGGAGCTGAGGAGATGCTGCCAGATATAATTTGTAGCTTTTTTTCATGTGTGGAAATAAGTTATAGGTGAAAAAGATGAGTTAGAGAGGAAAAGGAACTCTCTTTGGATAAGCAATGTTTCCTAGTCATGTGCATGTGAAAGCCAGAAATATAACATAAAATAACATAAATAAGAAGGAATGGGAAAAAAATTCTATCCTGGGAAATGTGTGCTGAGAATCTGAAAGGCAGATAGTGCTTCAGAGCGTGGAGGTTTGTTTCTGTAGTTACTATGAAACCTCATGAATGAAAATGTTGTTGTTCTGGATTTATGATACTATATAGTTCAATTTAAAGGCAGGCAACAAGCTCTTTGAAAGAAGAACTGATGGTCTGGTTCCTGTTATGCTGTAAATACACATACAACCCCACTCCCCCCACCCAGAAATAAAATAGCCAGAGAGAGAAAGCTAGAAAATTGTGGTCTCTAGTTACGCCCCCACCTTTCACTTCCCTGGCCAGACCACTGCTGCTCTGCTTCTCTCCGCCCCAGGATATTAATTATTGTCCAACCAGCCTCAGGTAGCTGCAAAATAATCATTTGGTACCTGCGATGCAGCAATTCATTTGCAGGTGCTGCTGTCCCAACCTTTTATTTCTCTGCCCCTCGCACCGAGAGGTTCAGATATAAGAATTAAGAGCCTCCAGGAAAGAGAAGCAGCCAGAGAGAACGTGTGTGTTTCATCGCTGGAGTCGGTGCGACCTTCCCGGGATGAGGCACACTGCTGGCTCCTGGCTCAGCACGCTCTGGGGCTGCAGCTGGTGCTGGGTCAATGTGCTTGACTGAGTAGGGTGGCCAGCAGCCCGTGAGGGTGGCTGGGGGTTGCTCCTTTATGACAGTGTATGGTTTATCGTGGAGAGATGGCGTGGTTTCGCTCCCTGCACAGCACCCATTCGGCACAGTAGGTATCTCCGCATTTAAGGAACACGAAGTGGTTGGCAGGATAATGCCAATGGTATCTCAAATGTGGCCAGCTGATTGCTGCCCTGCCCCTCTGAGACACTGCAAAAAACATATGTCCAGGTACAAAACTTACACGACAAATGTGCATGATCTTGGGGTTTTGTTTCTTCTGTGAAAGATATGCTCAGAGCTGTCAGACTGCCAGTGATTTTCAGCCTTGCTGGGGGGGGTTTTGGTAAGAAACAGAGTGAGAGGTGCTATGGGGGAGGCTGTGGGAGGGCTCTGGCTGCAGTGGGGGCTCCAGTCCTGCCAATATCCAGCCTGGAAACTGTCTGGCAGTCGCTGTGCGTTGGGATGCTTACAGGCTTCTGCCCCACTGAGCTCAGTTTCCCGGCAGGTTCCCCTCTTTGCAGGACCCACCTTGGTACCTCTCCAAAGCCCACTGATGCATTCACAGGGGTGGGAGAAATGGGGTGTGCTGCCTCTCCTCCCACAGCTCGGGCAATCCCTACGGGGTTGTCCAATGCCTTTTGCAAGTGTTGCATTCATGTGTGACATCTAAACACATTTAATTATCTTTATGGCTGTATGTTTGTCTTCTACATGGCACAACTTGAGGCTTTAATCGACTACCATGTCACACACATCAGTGATGAAATTATGCTTACTAGTTTGGTAACTACCTGGAGTTATGTATCGTGCATGAAGGTATAGAAACATTGCTGTGTGTTGGCTGTACGGTTGCACGGGCCAAATACATTCAGATCTTATGCTGGGGACTTGCTCCTGAGCCTCTGCTTGAAGCAGGTAACAGTGCAAGTGCACCATCACAAAAAACAGACTTTTGATAAGAGGTGGCACAGCTACAAAACAAGTTTATGTGACCACTCACGACCTTGAAATCCCTTAACGTAAAATCACCTGCCCACATCATGCCTGTTTTCTAATCTGTAGGAAGGGTGTGATGACTGCTGGCTGGTTTATAGGGGCAGGCTGAAAATGAAAGACCAGTGCCCCTGTTCTCAGTTCTCTCTTTCCCAGGGAAGTCTGAAGGCTCTCTTGATGCCAAGCTGCTTTGAAAAATCTAGCCCTTAATTTTGGCAACCCTTTGAAGATCAAGTGTTGTTATTGTCGGTGTTCCAGGTTTCAGCGGATCCTGAATTTGTGATATTGTATTTCTGTCTTCCACCAGCCAAAATAAGGCAGTGCACAGCCACCTCGTAATGAACAGCAGAAAGGCAAGGGGCTTTGTCATCTCTCTGATGAAATACTTGTGTTTGATTTTGTCTCAGCTTCAAGACACGAATCAGGCTGGGTTTTGTCCAAACCAGTTTGTTCATCTTTAGTTGACAAACAGGACTAAAAGAGGTCTTTTATACTCAGTCTCTGGCTATTGTTGGCACTGCACTGTATAATCCCTTCGTTTGGGTTACTGAACTCTGTCATAAAAATAGCCAGAGTGTTTTTCCTCTCCATCACTGAGGGACACTTTTCATTTTCTGATCCCTTTATGGTAAGGTGATTTAACACCTAATATAGTTTTCAAGGAAGAATATATTATGAAGGCAAAATTAAGCAGTAATGTTTATTCTCCGATTGCCTTTATAAACTCCTAACACATCTTGCACACTTAGCCTTTTTTATCTCTCTGACATATGCATAAGCAATGAAAGTTATCAGTATAAAGAAATGCAAAAAATCATTAAGGATGTTGTCACAGGTGACTGATACTTATTCATGCACATCTGGGGGGCTTCTAAGGCTTATGGTGTGGTTCAATAGAAATTACAGGATTGGGTTTTCTTTTTGAGTTAACAGTTGCTAAATGTGTCAAAGCTGGTGAAGTCAGAGGAGCTTTACGAAGACAAATGTACGAGCAGCATGACAGCTGGTGAAACTCATTGATGAATTCTAGTAAGATTGATTGGAAAGAATCATCTCAACTTCTCACGTGTTGGTGAATTTTAAATTAATTATGTTTTAAGTGCTGTGGAGGCAGACCTGAGGATGAATTTGTGGAGCCCAGTGTAAGTGGCTGTTCAATAAATGAGGGAGGAATAGAAAAGTAATCAACATTTTAGCTGTGTACAGAATAAAAAAGAAATCAAACAGCGAAAATATTATTACAATGCCATTAACATAAATCAATTGCATGCTCTATCCTCATAATCTTCTTTCATTTCTGGTCATCCTCTCTCATAAAGTTTTTAATGGATATAAAAAGACTGCAGAGGTTGACAGTGAAAATTATTAGAGATGTGTAGAGATTTTTGTAAGAGGGGAAGCAATGAACTGAGGCTGCTTAGAAAAAAAGCTTTAACCCCAGCAAGAGACTTGGACACCTCATCAGGACCAATGCAGAGGTTGCAAAATGTGTTCCTTGGCCAGCTTACCTCCTCCCTAGCCCTCCGAGTCCCTAAACTCCATAAGCATGGTGGGTTTATAATTTGAGGCCCCAGAGGCTCATGGTTCTGCATCTGTGCCAGCTGTTTCTCCAGCTGTGGGTCACAGAAAAGCCATGTAGCATCAGGTATGTGGCAAGCAGGA